>NC_090228.1:38509815-38810868 GCF_024489055.1 Chanodichthys erythropterus | reverse complement strand
AATCCGTGATCTGCCTCATCTCTACACCACCAGCTGTAACAGAAGAACGGACCTTAAACTGCTGGATTTTCCACAAACCAACATGGAGACTTTCCCCTGCTCCCTGGCTCCTACTCCTCCAATGCCTTCCACAACTCTGTCAACTGGTGATCGCCTCATCGGGCTCCTAGAGGTGGGTCGTTCGCTGGATAGGTATGTGGAGGAGTTCGTTGAGCTCGCTTCCCTGTCTGACTGGCCTGAGGCTTATTTAATCTCTTTGTTTCTGGATGGACTAGATGATAACACTATCTGTTTTGGTGAACCCGATTATCGCTTCTCCTTAAGCGAAACTATTAATTCCATTTTGTGGTTAAATGGCTCCAAATTCTTCGTGGATTGGGTTCAGGATGAGTGTTTATCTCTAGTCCATCCAGAAACACGGTTGACCAGGCCAGTCAGTCAGCCTCCGTCTTCCTCCGCATGCCTCTCCAGCGAACTTCCTGCCTGTCCCATGCTGGGCCCACACTCCTCTGCCGGGTCCAGAAGGCGGAGGAAGAAAAGGAAGCCCTCTCCCGTCTCCGCTGAGCCCTCTCCATTCTCCGCTGAGCCCTCTTCAGTCTCTGCCGAGCCTGCTCCCGTCCCTACGGGAATTTTAATTGTATTTGAGGGAATGGACTGGCCCTCAGCCCCAGCCGCCGAGCTACTATCTCCAGTCTCCGCCGAGCTACTATCTTCAGTCTCCGCCGAGCTACTATCTCCAGTCTCCGCCGAGCGAGTTTCTCCAGTCTCCGCCGAGCGAGTTTCTCCAGTCACCGCCGAGCTATTATCTCCAGTCTCCGCCGAGCTACTATCTCCAGTCTCCGCCGAGCTATTATCTCCAGTCTCCGCCGAGCGAGTTTCTCCAGTCTCCGCCGAGCGAGTTTCTCCAGTCTCCGCCGAGCAAGCAGCACCAGTCTCCACCGAGCCTGCCTCTCCAGTCTCCGCCGCAGAGCCTGCCTCTCCAGTCTCAGCCGCCGAGCCTGCCTCTCCAGTCTCAGCCGCCGAGCCAGCCGCTCCAGCCTATCACGAGCCTACTCCTATTATGAACTTTGCTATTGAACTCTCCAGCACAAAGACTGTTTTTCCTCCCTGCCTCCCTCTCCCACCTCCTTCCATTTGGGTCTACACTACACCTCCGCCTCAAGCCACCTCACCCAGATCTCCACCTCGGCCCTCTGGTCGATTACCTTCACCCTGGCTCCAACCTCCCTCTCCTCCACCGTTGCCCATCAGTCCACCAGTCTCAACAGTCTCCATCCTGCCTCCGCTCACACCTTGGTCCCTCGTCAGCCTGCCCTCCCCTCTGGACTGCACTCCTCCGTCTCCGCTCCGTCCCTCAGTTCCAGTTGGCCTCCTCACTCCCTCCGGTTTTCACTTTGTTGGCCGTCGTCTTGGCTCATCTTGGGCCTTCTGGAGCCCCGCTTACGGTTCGGTCGGCGGAGCCGCTGGTTCCGCCATCTCCCGCCAGGCCTTCGGTGTCGCCTGGTCTCGACGCCGTTGCGGCTTCGCCCGCTGCACCTGACCCGCCATGGCTGCCCGCTGCACCTGACCCACCATGGCCACCCACGGCTCCTGACCCGCCATGGCCGCCTTCGGCTCCTGACCCGCCATGGCACATGGATCCGCCCTGGAGACCTCCACTCCAGTCCACTCTCCAGGGCACCCACCCCCCTCCCGGTTATTCTATTTACGGCGCGAGGACGCGCCTACCGGGAGGGGGAGGTACTGTCACAGATCCCTTGTCTCCCGGACTCCATTCCCCATGATCCTCCTGTTCTCCACACCTGCACTCACTTCCCTCGTCATCTCCCCATCATCACATACCATCGTCACCTGGACTCCCTCGTCAGCACTCCTTTATCATGGACTCACTCCCTTCACTCCCGGTCCGTTCTCTGTTTATGTTAAGAGCTAGTTTGGTGTACTCTACCTTTGTGTTCATTAAAGTGTTATATGTTTGTGGCAATCCGTGATCTGCCTCATCTCTACACCACCAGCTGTAACAAAATCCAAAGGTTTTTTAGTTTTATTTTGGTCTATCTTTATTCCGGGCTTGCAAACAAACTGAAATATTTACTAAGTCTGTCAACAGGACGTTAACACAGGCACACGCTGAATACAGACACAAAAAGGAGAACAGCCGCGCCAGCAGAGGAAATACTGCACCATGCACAAGCTCACTGTTTGCGAAATATAGGAAGAATAATACAAATATTAAATTGGGGTTGATATGAATGTATCTCTGAAGGGAACTGTCTTCAGACAAGTTTTGATGGCTTTTCCTCTTATCTCCAGTGCAGCGCTGCCTTGTGTATAGTGGTAACCATTGAAACGCTATATCACTGCTGTTCCATAAGCGCCACCTACTGTCAGAGAGTGAATTTACATTTCATTCAGTCCGTCTGCTGATTTTGTTTTGTGCAGGTGTCTTATGTAGTATAATTCCACAAAGCTAAAGTCAAACCAGGCTGTTTTTGCTGTTAATCTTGACATTATAGAATAATTTAAATGAAAAACAACTGCTCATGCTCATGTTCATAACATCTTTGTCGGGATTGTAATAAAATCGCAGTGTTTGCCTCTAATATCAAAGAGCTACACATATTCTTTGAACTAATAAACAACAAATAAATCTGCTTAAAAAAAAAATCTGCAACCAGTATCAGAATCGGCCAATTTGCTTCTATTGGCCATAAAAGATCAAAAAAGGTGCATCACTTATGATAATTAAAAAAAAAATTAAATAAAGGATTATTTAAAAAAATCTATTTTTTTTTTTCACTGTTGTTTATATGGTTAATATTAATGCAGCTATCAGTGCACTAAGGTTAAATATTAGTATAAACATATTTATACTAGGGATAGTTCACACAAAATTATCATATTTTTTTTCCAAACCTGTAAATTGTGGTGGTGGAGAGATGCAAAAACAACTGTAGGTGAGTCAGCTTTGAATATAAGCCTTCTCTCAAGATTATTGGGTAGATCATTTCATTTTGTTTTCTTTATAAACATTCTAAATGTTACAAAGAATCTTTGTTAATAAAACAATTTAAACCACTGTGTCAATTCGACTCTATACACCTATAAAACAACCAATATTATTAACAATATTTTATTGTTATTATTTAATATTTTGTTATCCCTCTGATGCACATCTCTACAAATATAAAAATATAATTGAGGAATGATATATCAATAGTAATTATATATGGATGTGATGTTAAAAGAAACAAATATTTTCATAATTTATCAAGATATTGAAATTCTTTACCAACACATAAGTTATGTCTAATAAATTGGAGATATATATTTTGTAACTGATGTTAAACAATTTAGTAGAAAACCAGATCCTGGTGGGTAGAGGTCATTTTTATTTACAGGTTGTAAACTTAAAACAGAACATCAAGTTAATATGGTATTAATATGGAATACTTTGAAATACTTCACACAAAGTATTTAGATTAAGTTACTAAACTTGAGTAATGTAACGAAATACATTACAGATTACTTTTTAAAGCATGTATTTTGTAATCTGTAGTGAAATACATTCTAAATGTAACCTTCCCAACCCTGCACACACACACACACACATATACAGATGTAGACTGACTCTCTCTGTCCAACCCCCCCCCCCCAACCCCCTCCTCTCCCCCTCCCTCCTTCAGTCTCTCTCTGTGTGTGTGTGTGTGTGTGTGTGCACGTGTGTGTGTGTGTGTGTGTGTGTGTGTGTGCGTGTGTGCGTATTACAATCTTGATTAGTGGTCTTTAACCCTTTTACTGATTACCCATTTATTGATGAACTTATAAAAATTTTGAACTGCAAATGATAGCTTCACACGCATTTGAAATTGAGCCATGACACTATATCACTATTTGGACAGGACTAGTTTTCTAAAAGTTGTTTGAGCTACAATTATTTGATATATGATTTTATAAAAGTGGCTGTTTGCAATAAACTTGCACAAGTGAGCGAAAAATCTAGACATGTACTCTACTATTACCTGAGACTGATATTTTGCAGGTTCTGTGATTTAGCTCTATTAATTAATTTTATAATTTTATTTTTTCATTGTATACCACACATATTGAAATTAAATGAAAGCATGCTTTTGGTGCATAAGATTGGTGCACAAACAACAGCTCAGGGAGGTCAAAAAACACATGAAGAGAAGTGTTAGGATTATACAACATCAGCAATCACAGACATTCGCATTAAGGCTGGATTAGACTTCTAAGAGCACTGTTGAATTTGCTCAAATAACAGTATGTAATTTGTTCTGGAATTTTTATAGCGGTTGTCTGAGAAAAACACAGACATGGCAGATTAGGATGATATTCTGCACTCATTTGAAATTGATTTATGACATTCTATGACATGAAAGTCATCTCAATTTAAATGATCTCATGGATGTGGCTGTTGTGGTTTGTGATCATATGGGCACCAGCTGCTGCAGTAAATGTGGTGTATTCAAATGACTTTGACATAGTCCTTTTATGTTTACCCATTTTAAATGCCTTTTGCCTGCCCTGCATAGTTGCCCTGAAGCCACTGGGTTTGTCATCGCTGCTAGCAGCTATATTTTTCTTATAATTTACATTGTTGCAGCACCTGTTTTCAGTCTCTCTGTCTGAACACTGTTTTAGTTTCAGTTTCTTTAAGACCCGATTTCCAAAAATCGCAGTCTGCTCTGATTGGTCAGCCAGTCCCAGCCTGTTGTGATTGGTCTACTGCTTAGTGTGTGTGTCGGAAATGTAACACACTTTACCATAAACAGTGAGTAGCTGCAGAGGCTTCCTGAGACACTGCAAACACTACACTATGGCATCAGTTTTGCTGTATCGGTTTAAACCTGAGTCCGATAATGACAGTCAAGAAGAACAAGCTGATCAAACTGAACCATCTTCGCAAGCATGACTTATGCAGGATATTTCACAGTGGTGATTCTTTATTTTATACCTCTCTTACATTTCAGATGTTATAAATGATGTTATAATTGTCATTTCACAAGTTCGCCTGCCCGTCCAGTCTTAATAGTTAATGTAAATGAACTTACTGTCCTCAAGGGAGCCTCGAACCCTGAGGCTCAGGCTGAGCTCTGAGCTCAACCCCCCAATAACAGTATTACGTAGAGGGAGAGTGAGAGGTGGAGATGGGGAGGTGGAGGTATGCATAATGATGATTGACAGGACTGAATGATTATGCTCCTCCCAAACCTACGTTTGTAACTTCATTTATAACATCTGACCTGCATCGAACTGCATGTTTTAGAAAGCAGATGTTGTAAAAATGGTGAGAACACAATAAAAGATTGAGGTTGTATACTCCTGAGGAATAGTGTTAAAAGTACATTTTTACAATCAAGTTAGTCTGCATTAGGAAGGCCAAAACTGTGCCTCTTGAAAATGGCGAAAACACGCAACTAACACAACTAAACCAGGCCTCATCCCCTTTATTTTGTGTATATCTTGGGCGGGAATTATTTAAATGAGGGATATTGTGACGTGTTCGTTTCTAGTAGAAAACTCAAGACTACAATGAAGGAGTTCAAAAACAGTGTGCAGTGATATAATGAATAACTCCCTTTGGAGTGACTTTGTGCTTTTTAACTTTGCGAGTTTTTCAATGTCAAACAGCAACATTGCACGCTAAAGAAAGATGGGGAAAGCATAATAGGACCCCTTTAAATATAATATTTTAAAATATTATTCTAAACTGGTATGACTTGCTTTTTTTTTCTGAGGAACACAAAAGAAGGTATTTTAAGGAATGTCTCATCTGTCCGTATATTGTAAGTAGCATAAAAGATATCAATACAACTCCAAGGGGGGGTAATCTGACCCTGCACCCCAATGTGCATACTATCCACCCTATCTGCCCTATGAATTGAATATTACTAATGTCACATACTGTATAGGATGGATAGTATGCACATTGAGATGAAAGCAGAGTCTTCTGAAGCAATAAGAAAAATCAAATATAATGTTGTGTCTGCAGAGATAATGTGTAGCCACTAGATGGCAATAGAGAAGGAAAAAGAAAGGAGAGTAGTAAAGTAGAGAGAAGAATATACACTCGTGTCTGTGGTTGCTTCTTTATTTTATTACAAAAGTACAAAAACCACATTTGGCGACGAGGATGTCGATTACATTTCCTTTACCAGCTACATTCCTACCTTGCCCTGGTATGCCTTCACTTACTTTTACTGTCTGGCTCAAAATGTTTGAGAATTACCTCCTTGTAATCGATGCTACTGGTGATGCATGGCCGGAGCAAAGAAAGCGAGCTGTTCTGCTATAGAGTCTGGGAACGTGACGTCAGCAGCGCATTGCATTCTGGGACATTAGGTCACGGACAGTACAGTAGAGACTGGGAAATAGTGGAGGAAGATGTTAAAATTTATATTATACAGTTAAAAATGTGAAATGGAGCGCCATTTTGTCCCATTTTCGGGACATTCTAAAAAGCTTAACGTGGCGTAATGTAAGTAAACATCATACTAATAGCGCAGAATTTGAACGCAACGCGTTTAATTTCACGTTAAACGTTTTCCTCCCATAGAAACTGTAAGTAACAGTTACAGCAAAGCAGATATGAGCCTAGAATATGAACAGAACCCGTCTTATTACACGTTAAGTCACTGTCCATTAAGTGTTTTCTTTATGGGAGGAAAATGCTTGTGTTAAATGTGCGTTCATATTCTGGGCTCATCTGCTTTTCTGTTGTAAACACCACGTTAAGCTTTTTTTTTTTTAAATTAAGCCACGTTAAGCTTTTTCACGTTAAGCATAATGGCCCTCATTTTCTGCCTTCCGGCTTAGAAACACAATGGTGAAAGTGAAACTCAAAATAATTTTGACCAAAATTTGGCTTTGTCATTTGTATTTATTACAGATTAATAACTTCTGATCCGTTTGAATATGTACGTGCTCACGCCATGAATAATGTACGAAAACGCGTTTAGAAATGTCATTTGTGATATAGGCCTAGTTGCGATCACTCTCCGTGTTGATAAAGCAACACCTCTGATTCATTGTTCAGCTTGTCTCGGTAAGAAATCATGTATTTATTCCATTTAGGTCCAGTAAAACTTACTTGGTGTAGCGATTCCACAATATAATTAATTTCAGAGCTGCATTACAGAGGATCATGATGTTATCCCTTAATGCTTTAACATGAAGAAATCAGGGCGATATGATGATATACTGGCTGAGATCAATCTATATTGAGTTTATTATTTTATCTGGCAGATATATCGGTGCCACTTAGTTATTAAAAACTGAAATAGAGAAATCACTTTTGTCCTGTGTGTGGTCCGATAGAAGGCGTCAGTATGATTTCTATGCGTGTGTAATATTAGTCCATTTATTTTCAGCAAGTACAAGCAGCTCTTTAAAACAAACGTAAATAAAGTCGTTTTTTTCATCTGGTGATTTGTATTTATTGTCATTGTACGCTCCTGAGCGTTACATAAAACATGGCGGCGACTACCCAGAATGCAACGCGCAGTGACGTAGTTTGCCAAGCGGGCACAGAAGGACAAAGACTGTTTTATACCTTACCAGACATGGGAAATACTTATACTACAGCTGTCGTTGCACTGAAAAAATATTTAGTTCCTGCAGTTAATGTTGTCGCTGAGAGACACAAATTCAGACAAAGGACAGAGGACTGATGAAACTGTTAATCAGTTCCTGGCTGCTTTACGGGAGCTTTCGGCTGCATGTGATTTCGGAGATATGGAAGAAAAAATTGCTACACGATCAGCTCGTTGAGCGAGCAGCTAATTCACGCGTTCGGGACAGACTTTTGCTTTAACCTGACCTCACTCTGAATAAAGCTGTCTCCATAGCAGTGCAAATGGAGAATGTAAAGCATCGGGAGAGAAAGACAGCATCTTCCTCTTCATCAGATCGTCCAATCACCAACGCGAGACAACGCCGTTTATGTTATCGTTGCAGATCCAACAACCATCTGGCTAACAAACCTTCATGTCCAGCGATCAAAGCAGTATGCAATTCATGTGGAAAAATTGGGCACTTTTCCAAAGTTTGCCGCTCATCACAGCAACAGGTGCGTGAGATCGTTATACCAGAACTCACTGTATTATACATGAATGATCCTAAGGGTGCTTTCACATTAGCACTTTTGGTGCGCACCCGGGTTCGATTGACGTCAGAGTTCGGTACGTTTGGATGATGTGAATGCGATCTTCCGACCTCGGGTGCGCACCGTACCAGAGTCCGATTAAAAAGGGTGGTCTGGGGTACGGTTCATGTGAACCCCGGTACGGTTTGCTGCTGATATGAACGCAATCGTACCAAATTGCGGAAGTGAACCGCTGTTGATGACGTGTAATGTGGTTGACACGACAGCCGTCAGTCGCACACGCGTCACATTCAAGATGAGTGGGAAGGGTTTACTTTGGTCATCAGAAGAAATCGAAACCCTCAGGCTTGTTTGAGATGAGCAAATTCTGCGCAGAACCGATCACCGGTGATCACCGCAAGATGCATGCCGGTTAGAAATGTGTCCGAGGGTGGGCCGCCTTGCTCTGATGTCATGCCGACGTGTATCAAAAACCTCTCGCGAGTGCGATCGGACGTGTCGGATTCTGCAGTCGAGCGCAGTTGCTCTCCACTGACTGCGCTGACCAAAAGCATGATGGGAAAACGACTTGCTGACGACATAGCTTAAAGCTTATTGGTTTAAACAACCGTGATGTATTGATCTGATTTAAAATGTTTGATTTTAAAACTCTAATATCATGTTTTTATGTGTAAAAATAATGTGTGAATATTCCAAAAACTCTCTGACACAGTGATCTCTCTATGGCTTATGCGAACGTTGTCACTTATAAAAAAATATATAAAAACATGTCTATAATTAAAGTAAAAATGATTGATACATCTTTCGATGGAAACAAATAACAAGTACTTTGGGTGTATTGTTCATTATGTTTATTTTCATATAAAAGCAACAGAACTTAAATTACATCCAGTTTATCAGCAACACAGCGCACGAGTGTGAATCCCGCGATATCCGCCTTTGATCTCGTAGGTTCTGGGGGGGGGGGCAATCGAACTCGAGTTCGGACCAGGAATCGCACCAAGTGTGAAAGCACCCTAAGACTGTGACAGACAAAATTCTCTGTTCCGTGCAAATTAAAACTAATGATGGACATTGTCAGCCAGTAGAGTTAATTGTTGACACAGGCTCATCAGTATCCATACTGCCTGAGAGCATTTACTGTAAATATTTTTCTTCATGCACCCTCAAGCCAGCTAAAGTAAAATTAGTTTCTTATTCCAAAGAGACTATTCCAGTGCTGGGCTGTTTCTCTACGGATGTCTTCCATGATGGTAGTACTGCAGTGGGCACATTCTACATAGTACAGTCAGGCACACCTTTGCTGGGAATGGATCTGCTGAAAGCACTTCACTGCCGTATTGAAGGTGATGCTGTGATTACAAATGACAATTCTGAAATACTACCAGTGAATACTGTAGGATGCGCAAGTGGATTTATACATAAAGTGAAGGTGAAAGAAGGTTTTGTTCCGGTTCAACAAAAATTGAGAAGGCTGGCATTGGCAGTTAGGCAAGCAGTTTCTGAGGAACTAAATAACTTGCTGGAGCATAATTGAACGGGTTGACGCACCTCCATGGGTCTCCCCAATTGTAGTGACACAAAAAAAGGAGGTGGAATCAGCATGTGCGTTGATTTAAGGGAGCCTAATAAGGCTATAGTTGTAGATAGCCACCCCTTGCCTCATATAGAGGAACTGTTGGCAGAATTGCGTGGGGCGACAGTGTTCTTGACCATAGATCTGTCCTCAGCATATCATCAGGTTCCATTGCACCCTGAAAGTTGAGATTTAACGGCTTTTATTAGGATGGGTTGTTCCCATTTTTGGGGCACATGGTTTCTTCTGAGGGACTACATCCGAACCCTGATAACATAGCTGCTGTCGTGCATGCACCTGCTCCCCATGACACAGCTTCACTGCGCTCATTCCTGGGCCTTACATCTTGGTATAGTAAATTTATTCCTGATTACGCAACAGTGGTTGAACCCCTCCGTGATATTTTGAGGACCTCCACTGACATGAACTTTCTCTGGACTGATAAGGCAGAGCAAAGCTTTGTCACCCTGAAGACACTCTTATCAAAGAGCCCCATTCTAGCTCTGTTCGACCCACAATTGCCAACTTACATGAGTACTGATGCCTCTGATTACGGTGTGGGAGGAATCCTTTCTATTTTCTCAGCTACACACTGATGGTACAGAGCGCATAGTGGCCTTTGACCATTTGAGTCTGCTACATGGGATTGCTGCTACTCCATAACGCTGGTAGACTACTACAGTAAGTGGCCAGAAGTAGCTTTTGCATCGCAAGTGTCATCAGATGTCATCATAAACTTTCTGGACACCATCTTCTGTAGAGAAGGTACTCCACTCTGCTTAGTGTCAGATAATGGTCCACAACTAACATCCACTGCTTTTGCTGACTTTCTGAAGGAGCATAACATTCAGCATTTGTACTCCAGTGTATATTATCCACAGGCCAACGGAGCAGTAGAACGATTTAATAGTGTTGAAACAATGCATCCAATCTGCAATTCAGGAAAGGAAGCCTTGGAAATCGGCTGTGACACAGTTCTTGCATAATTACCGAGTGACACCACATGCTACCACAGGGGCTACACCGTTTGAACTCCTGCATGGCCGCAAGATGCGTACAAAACTGAATGTCCTGCCTGTCAGTGCAGAAGTGAAGACATATCCTGAGATCGAAAACACGGTGACATGTAAACAGCAGAAATGTAAAGTATATACTGACCAAAGAAGAGGAGCTAAGGTACATAAATTCAAGGAAAAGGACCGTGTTATTCAAGGAAAAGGTGCGTGTTAAGAAACCAGAGCATGTTCACAAAGGCTCAACAAGGTACACTGCTCCATGTTTGGTGAGAAGGAGAGTTGGTCCAAACTGTCCAAACAAAATGCTGGAGGATGGTTAGAAATGGAATGCGTCTCGTCTCACTGGAGTTCCAAATGAGGTATTGATAAGCTTGGGGAAAATGACAGAAGGGAAACCAAATGTACGGCCTCAGGCTCAGGGTGATGTGAAGGAACAGAGTCCTAGAAGAAGTGCAAGAGTTCTGAAACAACCAGCTTGGATGAAGGACTTTAGTGTTAGAGAAATAAATAGGTGCTGAAATAGTCAGTGGTTCAAATCCAGTCATTTGTTGTTTTGGGTTGTTTACTTGGATTAGTTTAAATGTTATGAAGGCACTCCTTAAAGAAAGTGTTCTTTAAACCCAGGAGTAAATACACCATTTGTTTTGTTAATATTACTGGTTTTATATAAAGAGGTAAATTATTTACTTAAAGTAATCCTGTTTTACTTGTGATGTTTGGATTATGTTAGTATTATGTTGTAATGTTCCAAGACGGTACCCTAACAAAAATGCTTCAAAGAAAAGGGGAAATGTTGTGTCTGCAGAGATAATGTGTAGCCACTAGATGGCAATAGAGAAGGGAAAAGAAAGGAGAGTAGTAAAGTAGAGAGAAGAATATACACGTGTCTGTGGTTGCTTTTTTATTTTATTACAAAAGTACAAACACCACAACATGTTTAGTCATGTGACATGCATGAGCCAGTGAGGTTTGATGTTATTTACGTGTCACCATATTTGATTTGGGTTCTAGAAACAGAGACATTCATCAGAATCTGTGTGTGACTACTTACCTCCGTTGAGTGTGTCTGCTGTCATCCGTCAACAATCCATCCACGCGATCATCATCTGTTAGACAAAGACTGATTTAAGTGTCAAGTTATCATCCGACAAGCCTACAAATCCAGCTCACTTACCTGCATTACAGTTTATACCTGCTGTTTGTCTAGTCACCTGCTGTGAAGTCATCGTCATATCCTGTATCTGTCCATAACAGAGTAAACAATGAAAGAATTTACATTTCTGGGTGAACTATCCCTATAAAACTTTAAGGCTATAAGGCTTTGATGAAATAATGCTGACACTTATGAATGAACCTACAACCTTATCATGCAAGATCTTTAACCCCTCAATCTAAGTACTTCACTGATACTGGATTCATATCTGTTTACTTGATGATTTATGTGATGTTTCTCCTGTCATTGGTTTGTCCTTTAGCACCAGCTGGAGGAGACGCAGAGGTTGTTCCAGCAGAGGATCCAGCAGAGAGAGAAAGATCTTCAGCAGCTGAGAGAGGCTGTGGAGTCTCATAAGGTGAGTCTGGAAAAGAAGAGAAGTTTGAGAAGTCTCAGTCAGACTCACTGAAGCCACTGTGTGATTGTGATGTGTTTCCTAACAGCGCTCTGCACAGACAGCAGTGGAGGACAGTGAGAGGATCTTCACTGAGCTCATCCGCTCTATTGAGAGAAGCCGCTCTGAGGCCACACAGCGGATCAGAGATCAGGAAAAGACTGCAGTGAGTCGAGCTGAAGGACGACTGGAGCGACTGGAGCAGGAGATCAATGATCTGAGGAGGAGAGACACTGAGCTGGAGCAGCTTTCACACACACAGGATCACATCCATTTCCTGCAGGTAACAGAGATCTAGAAGAACAGGATCATAGTGGACTTGAGCAAGAGACTCACAGAGAAACATTTCATGAGAGCAGAATGAGCCGTTGACTGAAGTGTTGATCTGTGTGTTCGGTTATTATATAATCATCAGTCAGACTCTCATCTGATCTTCTTCTTTTGAGAGAGACGCACTTACATGCAGTTCAGCTCTGGAAATCTCTTAGGAAACATTTTTATATTAATATTAATATATTGAGCTTCCAGACAGCAAGAGCTCAAAACTTCACTAATATTTAAACTTTTATTAATTTTTATTTATTTATTTTTACAACAAGGTGAAATCCATTAACCTGACGGTACTAGATTCACCCAGCTAGATTTCCCATCTCCTTACTTTTATTTTTTTACTACAAATTCTGAGTAATGTTTACCAAAATCATATAATCTTCAAACCTGCTGAAACCTTTTATAATAATTTTCAGTAACACATTAATGAATTTGACAGTGAAGTCCTCAAACAGGAAGTGAGGCTGTATTTTAGTGATGTTTCAGCGTATTTGAAACACCAAACCTGACTTTGGGATCATGTCCTAAGAGTCCTTGTGAATTTCAGAGCCACTAACTGCTCAAAAGTTATAAATAATTGTCAGTCTACTCGTTGCTTTTGAACTGCTTTTCCTGATCAAATCTACTCAACCCTGTCATGTGACTCCATTGATGCACTTGATCTCTTACATTTGTGATTTCCTAGAAAGTTCACATACTGTATAGTGTAAGAGTCAAACTCTAGAACTTATAGATCTAACATGATATAATGAACATGAGAAGAATGAATCTGATGCTGTGAAAGTGCTGGATTGAGGAGAGTTACTAAAGATCAACAAGAGCTGCTCAAATCTGAAATTAGTGCAGGTTATTGGCTGAAGTGTGAAGGTGATGAGCTTTGATTTCTGTTTTCTGTAGAGTTTCCAGTCTCTCTCAATTCCTCCTAAATCTACAGACGTAAATGACGATCCCTTCAGTTCTCTCTTCTCTTTTGCTGTTGTGAGAGAATCTGTCCGTCAGCTGAGAGAAAAACTGGAGGATTTCTGCAAAGAGGAGCTGAAGAAGATCTCTGACAGAGGTAAAGTCCTGGAGATTCATCTGCTCTCAGAAATGATCCTCCATCATCTCATATCATGTAGAAGATCATATTAGAAATGTCTTAGGAATGGATGCAGGGATCATTTTCTCTTGACATGATAATCACACTCTTCATGTCTGTTGATTTCCACAGTCACTTCCACCAACATTGTTCCCAGAACCAGGAACGACTTCCTACAATGTAAGTCACTAAGAAAACAAGCAAAAACTTATTGAGTGTGTTCATGTTTTTCCTGTAGAAGGAGAAAGTAAACATGACAGAAGAGTTTTATAGTTGATCATGTAAATTAATGTTTTTCAATGGGGGCTGTACCATCCCTTAAGGGGGCGTTTGGAGAACATTGGGGGGTGCTGGAAGCAATCTTCTGAAACTAATGAATAAATATGATTATTTTCACTGAAAGCCAATTAAAATCATTCAATATTAGGTATTAAACAATATTACAGGTAAAATCACAGTAGTAAAAAAAGATTTTTAAGAGTTTAAGGAAAGTAAGTGTAACATAGCGGGAATCGTAAACGGGAAACAGACAGGATAAGTAACAGGCAGACAGACAGAGGCAGACAACAGGCAGACAGACAGAGACAGACAGAGGCCCATGGCAGAGGACTCTAGGCGTCCTGGCGGGTCAGGAGCCTCAGACAGCCACGGCGGGTCAGGAACATCTGGCAGCCGTGGCAATTTGGAGACCTTGGGACGCCAAGGCAGGTCAGGAGCATTAGGCAGCCATTGCAGTTTGGGAGCCCCACCCACAGGTATATGCAAAAAAAAAAAAAAAAAGTTTTCTTGGGGGATTCCATGGTGGCAGTAGCTGGCCGGGAATGACTGGGAACGTGACAGTAAGAAACTGAAAACTCTTCTGGAAAAAAAAATCACCATGATTTTATCCTAAACTGGATTTTTTTAACAAGTCTCTTTGGGGAAACTGATAGAAATTTTAGTCTACAGCAGTGAAAATCACCAACAATACAATGGACATATAATGCTTACAAAACTTTATGAATCAAATTATTACACTCATAGTTGAATCAATTTAATGGATCCTTGCTGAATTAAAGTATCAGTTTCTTTTAAAAGAGAATCATACTGACCTTAAATTGTGTAAATATAGTAATAGGCCTAATAATAATAAACACAGAATAATAACCAACATTAATATTCAGGGAAGACTGATTAGACCAGCCCAAAAAAAGCTTTAGATCCACTGATGTAAATGATGATTTTCACAGGATATCTGGTGAACTGTACTGAGACACTGATGATATGTTGAACATGAAGAGTTCAGAAACATTAAAAGATCAGATTCATAATTCCTGATTGTGATGTGTTTTTTCTCCATCAGATTCCCATCAACTCAATCTGGATCTGAACACAGTGAATAAATACCTCTGTCTGTCTGAGAGGAACAGAGTGATTACTGTCACTGGGGCACTCCAGTCGTATCCTGATCATCCAGACAGATTTGATGTGTATCCTCAAGTGTTGTGTAGAGAGAGTGTGTGTGGACGCTGTTACTGGGAGATTGAGTGGAGTGGAGATGGTGTGGATATATCAGTGTCAAAGAGCATCAGCAGGAAGGGATTGGGTAAAGAGTGTTTGTTTGGATCTAATGATCAGTCCTGGAGTTTGTTCTGCTCTCCCTCCAGTTACTCATTCAGACACAATAACAGAGAGACTAAACTCCCTATAAAGTCCACCAGCAGTAGAATAGGAGTGTATGTGGATCACAGTGCAGGAACTCTGTCCTTCTACAGCGTCTCTGGAGACACAATGAGGCTCATCCACACAGTCCAGACCACATTCACTCAATCGCTCTATCCTGGGTTTAGTGTTGATTTCAGATCATCAGTGAAACTGTGTTGATGAATCAGAATAGATTCTACCCATAATGCTTTGAGCTCATGATGAATCAGTAACAGTGAGATGTTATAGAGTTTCTTATTTTCTCTTCATTACATTAATACTACAGCTGAACTTCTGTCAGTGAAATAACATGAAGAATAAATGTGTCTAATGAATCCTCATATAGACAGTGAGATCAGTGTGTGTGTGTCATGATGAGTGATGGTGTGTATCTGTGCTTTTGTTTCTGTTTGTGTTGATGAAAATAAGTCATTCAATTCTTATTGTAATGTCACATAAATCATTTTTTTTATTATTACTATCAAAATTACTTTTCAACTGAAACAATCACACACAGGATTCATTAAAATAATAAAATTTTAAAAATATACAATTTGCTGTAAAATTGATAAATGTCAATTTATTAATAAATGTAAAATATATTGAAAGGAATTTATTTATAATCCCTCTAATATATATATATATATATATATATATATATATATATATATATATATTTCTATTCATGTTACTGGTAATGTCTGTATTTGGTATCTGAGAAGTGACTGAGGGTCTGACTCATATCAGCAATACAGTACCGATGTTTCTTCCGGGAATATGTGTTTGTTTTTTACTTAACTAAAGGAGCCGTATGTAGGATTGTGGCCTAAATTGGTACTGCAATCACTATAAAAATACTGTAGAGCGGTGTATCCCCTCCCCCTACCCCCTGACTCGAGGTTGCCAGATGAGCTGCAGGATTCAGCAGAAACGTAGGCTGCTTCAATGAGCTTCCAATGGCAAGTGACGAACAGACGAACAGACGTACACAGTAAGTTTTTGTCATAAGTAGGCTAACGAATAACCAAAACATTTGCCACAGCAATTATAACGCGGGACAAATTCAATATCACCAATGGCTATCACAGGGTTGTTTTCAGTTCCATCAGAAAATATTGTTAGAGTAACTAAATTACATTAGCAATGGTCATACAGGTCAACTTGCAGCACTTAGTCCACGATATACGTGAAGAACAAATGACAAATCATTTTTACTGAGGTAACATTAGGCTACTGTCTCAATTACGTTTCAAATTGCCATAATGGGCGTGCTAATGTTGTTTTCCTCAGCGTCTCAGCATAATGACAGAGCATACGTTCATGTGAGCTAACGTTATGTTACTTTGCACAAACATGCATAACTTTGTTTGACTGTCATGAATATATGAAATGTCCATTGACATCAAATACAAGTTAGCCAAGCATAGATGAATCTTACCTGTCCAGGAGAAAATTAGCAGCGTCTGTGTTCAAATTCTTCTCCGTTTTCAGCCGTCTCCATCTTTCAAAAGCATCTCCAATACAAATTCTGGTTTTATTTCGGACTTTGTCACAACGAATTGAATTATTGAATTATTGAATCTGAATTATAACGAGGTCTTTTTGATTTAGTAACATTAGACATTTTTATCCGACTGGAGTTAGGGTAGGTTACAGCAAAGCTGGCAACACGGATCCCGAAACACTACTGACTTCATGATTGGTAGATAGGTGGAGGGAGGCGTGTCAGGCCAAAACACAAAATGACAACATCAGCATCAGTTGAGGGCTGCAAGTCCACTTTTTAAATGACAATATCCTGGCCAAACTACTTTTGTCAGTGATATAAGTATTTGAAATGAACATGATTTCTTAATGTCTAGTGACACATCAGGGCCATTTTATGATTAATTGAAATAGATTTCTTACATACAGCTCCTTTAATTTGCTCAAACAACCAAATTAGCCAAGATTCATCATAACTGTCTAAGATATATAAAGACAACTATGTCTAAGTAGTATATTCTGTTGTTAAAACATATATTTACTCTTCAAGCTTCCCATGACAGCTGAGGTCAATGGGGTCACTCAGACCCCTAAAGTAATAATTAACAATTTTTACAACGGAAGTGGTTCAATCAAAAACCAACTTTAGCTCGATGATAATTTTCCTATTGTCACTGTGATGCTGCTTTTAGACAATATGTAATATGTAGTGAAAAGCACTATATAAATGGAGATGACTTGACACAATGACATAGTTTAGTGACCTGTGTAAAGTATAGTTGCTGTAGTTTTGTGACTGTTTGAGAGAGAGGATGACGAACTCCTTGCTGAGTGTTAAATCTGACTTCAGCTGATGAAACTACAAACTATTCTTCAGTAAAATTTTCTTCAATTTATTGCATCTCGGACTCCTGGTCTTCAATCATCATATCTGGTCCTCTGGTCTTTAACTGTAAAATCCCCTTGTCCTGAT
The DNA here is from genome assembly GCF_024489055.1 of Chanodichthys erythropterus. Classification (NCBI taxonomy): domain Eukaryota; kingdom Metazoa; phylum Chordata; class Actinopteri; order Cypriniformes; family Xenocyprididae; genus Chanodichthys; species Chanodichthys erythropterus. The sequence continues at coordinate 38,792,992 of NC_090228.1, read as the reverse complement.
CTAGAAAGTATCCTGACATGATAAACCATGTTTTTCTACATGAACTGTGGTAATACCATGGTCTGAATTCATCATGTAGTGTTTGTGGTGAATAATGTCAGTGTTTTCTTTCTATATCTGTCATGTGATCGTCCCGCTACTGCTCTCAGTGCTGTAATGAACACAAATAATTCAATATATTAATATACTTCACTTTCATCGGAGCAAAGAGAGTCAATGATGAAGTGTTTCAATAGAGGACGTCAAACACTCTCATTAGATGAGCGACCCATGTGATCTATATGATGACCTTTTATCTTCCCACTCGATTATGACCTCTGTCAGTGTTTCTAACTACATGTTAAAGAAACCTACTGTACCTGAAAAACTTAACCTAAAACTTATTTCATTTCTGTCTGTCTCTGATCTTTATATTTGTGTTACGAACGTAAGCCAGTAAGAGCTGTGTGAGTAAACCTGAAGAGGTTTTATCATAGCGTAATATCTGGTATAAATGGTTTCTGCACCCAAACAGTCAATGTAAAAAGTCAATGTAACGTCTCGGTTACATAGGTAACCCTCGTTCCCTGAAGGAGGGAACGGAGACGTACGTCGGACAGACCGACGAATAGGAATCTCGCTAGAGAGGCCAATCTACTTCGAGTGTAACTAAACGAGCCAATGCACATTGGCATGCAATCATATGCATCAGCTGCTTACCTCGCAGCGCGGGTATATAATGAGCAGCAGGTGCGTTGCATCTTCAGGTTTTCGCTGAGGAGCCGAACCGAGCAGGCGGCAGCATCAGCAGGACAACGCCTGTGGCGACGGGACGTACGTCTCCGTTCCCTCCTTCAGGGAACTAGGGTTACCTATGTAACCGAGACGTTCCCATTCAGTCGGTCACGTTCGACGTACGTCGGACAGACCGACGAATAGGAATCCCTACCAAAGCGCCACAGGAGCTGCCCTCTTCCAGCGCTCTGTCGTGAGCCACCTGAACCCCCTTGCCTAAGGACGGTGGGACCAGGCTCACGCAGAGAGGGTCGATCACTGTTGTTCCCAAAACCCACTCAGTGCGACAATTGGATAACGCTGGGAAAGCGTAGCCTTACATGCGATAAGGAACGCTGCGGAAGCCATATCCTTCCCCGAAGGAGTTATATGGATAAGTACATATGGACTAACCTTGTAGGTTGTACAACATATGGAAGAACTGGGGTGACTCCACTCGATGAGAGATGGGTTCTCCCAGAGGGAAAGACACGGGCTTCGTTTAGGAGCAGCCGTGGAAAAAGCTATATGGGATCCCCGTAGGGTCACACATATGGAACCCAGCCTAAATCCGGTTCTCAAGGATACAATGGAGTATAGGCCTGGCGCCAGACGCTCCGCCACGTCGGCTGCCGAAGGGTAACCGGAGGACTCAACAGGGTCTGCCCGTAGGGACTCTCTGGAGAATAGAACGCACATGTAGCGCAGCAAGCCGACACTAAGCCGGGGCCTCTCCGTGCCTCTGACCTGAGGCGAGAACACGGGAGGAGACCGGCTCGACACGAAGGCTATAGTATCTAGCGAACGTGTTAGGTGTCGCCCAGCCCGCAGCTCTACAAATGTCTGTTAGCGAGGCGCCACGAGCCAGCGCCCAGGAGGATGCCACACCTCTCGTGGAGTGAGCATGCAACCTGAGCGGGCAGGGCACGCCCTGAGCTTGGTAAGCCAGGGCGATGGCATCCACTATCCAGTGGGCCATCCTCTGCTTGGAGACAGCCTTTCCCTTCTGCTGGCCTCCGTAACAGACAAAGAGCTGGTCTGAGGTCCTGAAGCTTCGAGTTCTGTCTAAGTACAGTCGCAAGGCGCGAACTGGACAGAGCAAAGCCAGGGCTGGGTCTGCCTCCTCCGAGGGCAGCGCTTGCAGGCTCACTACCTGGTCCCTGAAGGGAGTGGTAGGAACCTTGGGCACGTAGCCAGGCCGGGGTCTCAGTACCACGTGGCTGTCATCCGGCCCGAACTCTAGGCACGATTCGTCGACCGAAAATGACTGCAGGTCCCCTACCCTCTTTTTGGAGGCCAATGCCACCAGCAGCAAAGTCTTCATAGAGAGAATCTTTAACACTCTGAGGTCTAAAAACGTGCCGGCGCGTTTTGCAGTTTTTTTTTCACATTGCAGCAAAACAGACTTAAAATACTCCGTCATTTTTTGTCATAGAGACATAAGTAATATATCAATTGAAACTATAGAATGTCTTCTTTTTTTTGTGTGCACATTCTAAAACGTCACTAAAAGTAACTAAAATAGATGGCTTATACATGCTACATGGACATGAGAGATATGTCTTTGGAAAGCTTTAAGTATCTACTTTTAAACAAAACAAATAAATTCTAAAACAAATATTCTCCCTTTATGTAATCAGTATAAAAGTAAATAGAGGTACTGTTTCTCCTGTCTGACCTAATTATCTTTAATGTGTGCCCGCCCACGCGCAGAGCGCTCTATTCATAAGATAATGTGCTGAGGCGATTTATGCAAACTGTAAACGCCCCTAACAGCGTCTTAAAAAGCATCAAGTTTCATCAGATTCATTCGCTTTCCTTCGCGTTTGGAAGATGGCACACTACACAGGTGAGCAGGCTCTTCAGATGGTCCTGGACAGTGAGGAAGTTCATTCTTTCCTCGGAAGAAGAAGACGAATTTGACGATGAACGTCTGCATTTTGAAGAGCGACTTGATCCAGCTGAAGATACAGTTTCTGATGAGTAAGTGATTTAGTTTTACTTAAATTATTTGACGTGTTTTTTTTCTATATAAGCGTACATATATATTTGCCTTATATTTACATCTATCTATATAACTATATATATAACGTTATCTCATAAAAACGCTTATAAATAGAATGCTTTTCTGTTGATATACTTAAATTATTTGACGTGTTTTTTTTTTATATATAAGCGTACATCTATATTTGCCTTATATTTACATCTATCTATCTATCTATCTATCTATCTATATATATATATATATATATATATAACTTTATCTCATAAAAATGCTTATAAATAGAATGCTTTTCTGTTGATATACTTAAATTATTTGACGTGTTTTTTTTTATATATAAGCGTACATCTATATTTGCCTTATATTTACATCTATCTATAAATATATATATAGCGTATCTAAGTACCGTATATGATAGGCGTGAATGTGCTAAAATATGCTTGGTTGTGAAATGCGCGAACATGTTGCTATTTGCTAAATGTGCAAACTGATATAGCAGACTGTAAACGTTTACACATTCGCACACTTTGTCCGGTAATGGCCAATTGACAGACATATACAGCATGCTTGTATACCTGTTACTTTCCTGTCAGTTATGCATAGCTAATGGTATGAGAGTATTATCTTATATTCTAATAATAACAGTTTTTTTTTTTGACATTTTTTTTTTTTTAGGAATGTGGATCCATCACTCTCACATTCACCTGCAATTCCCACTAGGAGGGCACGCAGCAACACAGGCGAACATGAGAAAGAGTAAGTACACTTTTACCCACTATATGGTAGGCCTATATTGAAATCTGTAAGATTTTTCATGTTTTTAAAATAAGTTTCGTCTGCTCACCAAGGCTGCATTTATTCAATTAAAAATACAGTAAAAACAGTAATATTGTGAAATATTATTACAATTTAAAATAACTGTTTTCTATTTGAATATATTTCACAAAGTCATTTATTCTTGTGATGTCCAGCATCATTACTCCAGTCTTCAGTGTCGCATGATCCTTCAGAAATCATTCTAATATGATGATTTGCAGCTCAAGAAACATTTATTGTTTACAATTGTTCAGAAATGTTTCATAAGTAGCAAATCATCATATTTGATGATAATATTTGATGATAATATTCATAAGATTCATATTTGATGATAATATATTTGCAGAGCTCTGTGGTGTGTCGTCACAGAAAGCAGCTCCAAAACAGACCAAAAGTGACCATGTACCAGTTCCAGGAGCAGAGCTGACATCAGATGCAAGGAACAATGCCACCGCTGGTCATCGGAACTGCATGCTTTGCAAAGTACAGCTTGGTAAAAGGCAAGACACACCTTGGAAATGCCAGGCATGTGACATTTACTTGTGTCTTCAGTTGAACTGTTTTCAAAAATGGCACACAGATGTGTGACTGTTCAGATTCTCTGTTCACCACCTCTCACTGACCATTGGGCTGCAAAGATTATCTATATGTGATCAAGCAGGTTATGTATAGGGTGTAAAAGTGGGCTTTTTTTTATAAACCTTACCTTTATTTGCCTGTACACAAAAAATGTGCCTTTGACCCTAGTTTATATGTGGATTATATTGTTAACTTTATTTTAAATAAAAAAGAAAAAAAACAATGATATGTCTTGTCTTTGCATTTTCTTAGTTGACTCAGTCACATTCCTGACTGAATGGCTTATTATGCGGCTCATTAGGGGCAGGGTCTTAATCTCCCCAGGTGTAAATCACTTCATTATTCATGAAGAGTCACACCTCTTCGCATATGGCCTACCTAAACAAAAAGTGTCTTAGAAATTTAAAATCAATACAATGTTTTATGTGTCAGAGTAGGGAGGATCATTTCCACATCATTTTGAAGCAAAAACTCTACACTACAATATACAATTCTCAAAAGTCTTGTGAAAAAACATTTAGTATGCATTTTGAGGTATTGTTTCAGTTACTTTTTTTTTTGTTTTTTCAATAACCACGCATAAACATTATTCCTTTAAAAACACAAACATGTACATACATGTTCCTCACATATTATGGTAGCCTAGTTTGTGCTGAATACAGTGTAATGACACTTTTGTCATTAATATGTTTATAACCAACTGATAAAAGCACAAATGTCAGGGCATGTCAAAACTTCTCCAGGGCCCAAAATCAGCCTCAGACTCCAGAGGGTTAAGTCTGCTGACAGCAAAGGCTCAAAGGGAGCAATCTGGAGTGCTCTGAGCACCAGAGTAAGGTCCCAAGAGGGTATGGAGGGGGGACGAGGAGGATTTAACCGTCTCGCCCCCCTAAGGAACCTGATGACCAGGTCGTGCTGACCAACAGATTTGCCATCTATGTGGTCGTGGTAAGCAGATATGGCAGCAGTATGGACTTTGAGGGTGGAGGGGGACAGCCTACGCTCCAACCCTTGCTGCAAGAAGGAAAGCACGACTCCGATCGAGCATCTTCGGGGGTCTTCTCGACGAGAAGAACACCACTCGACGAACAGGTTCCACTTCGAGGCGTAAGCACGTCTCGTAGACAGTGCACGTGCCGAAGTGATGGTGTTAAGTACCTCAGGGGGTAAGTCACCTAGAACCTCCGCGTCCCGTCCAGGGACCAGACATGGAGTTTCCAGAGGTCTGGACGCGGGTGCCAAAGAGTGCCCCGTCTCTGAGAGAGGAGGTCCTTCCTCAGAGGGATGGGCCAGGGAGGGGCTGTCGCGAGGAGTGAAAGTTCTGGGAACCAGGTCCGGTTGGGCCAGTAAGGCGCAACTAACAAGACCTGCTCCTCGTCCTCCCTGACTTTGCACAGGGTCTGTGCAAGTAGGCTCACTGGGGGAAACGCATATTTGCGCAGGCCCCGGGGCCAGCTGTGAGCCAGTGCATCTGTCCCGAGTGTTCCCTCGGTCAGAGAGTAAAACAACTGGCAGTGGGAGGTTTCTGGTGAGGCAAACAGGTCTACCTGAGCCTCTCCGAACTCTCTCCAGATCAGCTGAACCACCTGGGGGTGGAGTCGCCACTCTCCGGGCAGCGCAGCTCGTGATAGCTCGTCGGCCACACGGTTGAGCACACCGGGGACATGAATGGCGCGAAGCGACCTCAGATGCTTCCGACTCCACAGGAGGAGATGGCGGGCGAGTTGCGACATGCGACGGGAGCGTAGACCACCTTGGCGGTTGATGTACGCAACGGTCGCAGTGTTGTCCGTACGGACCAGTACATGCTTGTCGCGAAGCAGGCCTTTGAGGCGGCTCAGCGCAAAGCGTACTGCCAGCAACTCGAGGCAATTGATGTGCCAATGCAGATGGGGTCCCGCCCAAACCCCTGACACTGCATGCCCGTTGTACGTGGCACCCCAGCCGGTGGCAGAAGCATCTGTGAACACCACAGCATGCCGGGACACCTGTTCTAGGGGCACTCCTGCCCGAAGAAACAAGGGGTCTGACCACGGGCTGAAGGTACGGCGGCACTCCTGAGTGATTGGCACCCGGAACGTGCCGCGTTGCCACGCCCATCTCGGGACTCGGCCGTGAAGCCAGTGCTGAAGCGGTCTCATATGAAGCAGACCGAGCGGTGTTACAGCCGCTGCAGCCGCCATATGCCCCAGGAGCCTCTGAAAAAACTTCAGTGGGACCGCTGTCCTGCCATTGAACGTATTCAGGCAGTTCAACACCGACCGAGCACGTTCCTCTGTGAGGCGTGCTACCCGTTCGACCGAATCCAACTCCATACCGAGAAAAGAGATCCTCTGCACTGGGGCGAGTTTGCTCTTCTCCCAGTTGACCTGAAGCCCCAACTGGCTGAGGTGCCTGAGCACTAAGTCCCTGTGTTCGCACAACTGATCCCGAGAATGTGCTAGAATGAGCCAGTCGTCCAGGTAGTTGAGAATGCGAACACCCTGTTCTCTCATGGGAACAAGGGCTCCCTCCACGACTTTCGTGAAGACGTGGGGAGACAGGGCCAGCCCGAAGGGTAAGACTCTGTACTGATATGCTCGACCTTCGAACGCGAATCTCAGGAATGGCCTGTGTCGCGGAAGAATCGAAACATGAAAGTACGCGTCCTTCAGGTCGATCGCTGCAAACCAATCTTGGGGACGGATGCACTCGAAAATGCGTTTCTGCGTAAGCATTTTGAACGGTAGCTTGTGAAGGCTCCGATTCAAAACTCGCAGGTCCAAGATCGGTCGTAACCCGCCGCTTTTCTTGGGTACAATGAAGTAGGGGCTGTAGAACCCTGACCTCAAATCGGCTGGAGGGACCGGCTCTATCACGTCCTTCGCCAGTAGGACTGCGATCTCCGCACGCAGAACAGGGGCATCGACATCTTTCACTGAAGTGAAGAGGACGCCCCTGAACTTGGGGGGACGCCGGGCGAACTGAATCGCATAGCCGAGCCTGATGGTCCGGAGGAGCCAGCGAGACGGACTGGGGAGCGCTAGCCAGGCTCCCAGAGACCGCACCAGCGGCACCAAGGGGACCACCGGTGTACCCGCCGCGGGGCAGCGAGGTGGAACGCAGGGACGCGGCCCGGGAGGCTCTCTGTGTGAGGCGGCCCGAAGCGGGGTCACAGTGTGCTGTGCAACACTTACCTGCTTCCACGGGTGGACAGAGGGAGCAGTCAAGGATTTGCTTACCTGCTGCTCGCTGCTGTCCGCTGGCGACAGAAGAGGTGGATGAGAGTGGTGAGGTTCTAGCCCTCCCACTGCTCTCCGAGCCCTCTTCGGACCTGGAGATAAAGGAAACTGCTCTTTCATTGAAAATTTGGGTACCGCTGGTTGTTGAGCCAGCGGCGGAACAAAAGGAAACAACAAAAGATTCTCCACCCGGCCCTCCTCCGGGGGAAGGAGCGGTGCAGTCACCACCTCCTGAAGAGCAGTCCCCTCCATCTCCGGGTCGCCCGTCCTAGGGCCGCTTGGACTTGGCCTTGCCACCCTTCTTCTTGGGGGGTGGCTGGACGGGCTGGGCACCCCGCCCGCGACCGGCTTCACGGCGCCGCTTGGATGGAGGCTGCTGCTGCTGGGGCGCGGGAGCGGGGGCGGCTGCAGGGGGGCGCCCTCGGCGACGGGTAGTCTGAGGTGCCGCCGGCGGTGGAGGTGCAGCAGCTGACCGCCTCGGCAGGATGTGACTGATGGCCTCAGACTGCCTTTGTACAGCCGAGAACTGTTGGGCAAAGTTCTCGACTGCGTCGCCGAAAAGGCCGGTCTGGGACACGGGGGAATTAAGAAACCTGACCTTGTCGGTATCCCTCATGTCCGCAAGACACAGCCAGAGATGGCGTTCCTGGACCACCATAGTGGACATCGCACGACCCACTGACCGCGCCGTAACCTTCGTCGCTCGAAGCGCGAGGTCCGTCGCGGCACGAAGTTCCTGGAGAACTTGTGGATCATGACCACCCTCGTGCAGGTCCCTCAGTGCCTTGGCTTGATGGACCTGCAACAACGCCATAGCGTGTAAGGCAGAGGCAGCTTCCCCACAGGCCTGATAAGCCTTGCCGGTAAGATCCGACGAGTACTTACAGGCCCGGGAAGGGAGAGACGGCTCCCCCCGCCAGGTGGAGTTAGGGCACAGTTGCATAGCAACGGCCCGTTCCACAGGGGGTATGCGCGTGTAACCCTTCGCTGCCCCGCCATCAAGGGTGGTGAGGGAGGAGGACCCACCGACACGGTTTCGGGCAGTAAAAGGTGCCGTCCACGTGCCTGTGAGCTCCTCATGCACCTCCGGGAAGAAGGGCACTGGGGTGGGGGGCTGAGAACCAGCCCTGGCCACCCCGAGATACCAGTCATCCAACCTCGAGGGTTCGGGACACGGTGGAGGATTCCACGCGAGCCCGACCCTGTTGGCGGCCCGGGAAAGCATAGCCATCATTTCCGGGTCCGTGTCGGGCACAGTTGTCACCCCCGAAGGAGGCAACTGCGCCGACTCATCCTCCCCAGAAGCATCAGGCTCACCCTCCGATGCAGCGATCGACATCCGGTCGTCTGGGGGAGCTCCGAAGGAAACGGATGGTACACACCTCTGGGGTGGTCCACCACGTTCCGCGGGCAGCTCTACTGGCTGCGGAGCGCACGAGGGGGAGGGTTCCTAGGGGGTTGGTTCCCCGAAGGAAGCGCGCTCACCGTTATCCTCAAGTCACCAGCCCCGCCGCTCGCAGCAACCCTCTGAGGAGGATTGGAGCGAGGCGTCGGGACCGGGACTCCACCCCTTTGCAGAAAGTGGAGTCTCGACCGCAACTCCGCGATGGTCATCTTCCCACAATGGGTACATGACTCATCCACAAACGCTGCCTCAGCGTGCCTTAAGCCCAAGCACGCGATACAGCGCTGGTGACCATCCCGAGGCGCCAGGTAACGACCGCATCCAGAAACACACAAGTAGAACGACATCTTTAAAAAGACGCGAACTACTCGTGTTAGCTCTTTCAAGGACTGACTCTTTTAGGTGCTGAAGCACGCAGGGGAATAGCCGCTGCAGCACAGACAGGGAATGTGCAGCCTGTCGTGTGCACTCTCCTTGAAGGCGCTCCTCTTACCAGCTGTAACAACAGCTTTTTAGCGCTCTAGGTGCACCGTTTCACCAGCCGTGAGAACGGCCTTCACGCTGATTACAGCTTTGCTCAATCAAACAAAAGGCAAAAACAAAAGGAGAATCGGCCCCGCTGCTGCGCTGTCCGCCTGCACCTCGCAACAAAGAGACGTCTTGAAGAGAGACTCGTTCACCACACTCGCTTTCAGTAGCTGTCTTCATGGAAGGTTTGGCTCCGAAGCGAAAAGCTGAAGATGCAACGCACCTGCTGCTCATTATATACCCGCACTGCGAGGTAAGCAGCTGATGCATATGATTGCATGCCAATGTGCATTGGCTCGTTTAGTTACACTCGAAGTAGATTGGCCTCTCTAGCGAGATTCCTATTCGTCGGTCTGTCCGACGTACGTCGAACGTGACCGACTGAATGGGAATCGTTTTTACAAGTTGTTTACAATAAATTAACCATTATTGAAAGTAAAGTTGCAATGCTTTATTAACATTAATGAATTATTTGTCGGAGTAAATCACATCCACTCATGAGTAACAGAAAATGAGCGTCTCATTTAGCTCTCAAACGTGAATCAGTTTATCGGAAACATGAATTCAGGTACTGGAAATAAGTTTTTTTTAAACTTCGAGTCAATTGAATCAATTGCTTTGTAAAATGATTCAGTGATTCGAATCACCGCACCAGCTGCTCAAACAGTGTAAATGAACGAGAACAACAAACACAAATGAGTGATGACAACTTTTACAAACCAACTCCTATTGTTTTCATTGAAAGTGTAATCTATTAAATTTGATTTACAAATAACTGAATACGAAATATAAATCATAAATATGAAATATCATAAATTTTAATCAGGTGATTTAAGTCCATTAACTCTCACTCTGACTCTCTCTGCACTGAACTAGAGCTGATTGAAACGCACCCACCATTTTGGATTTATTTTTCTTTCTGTTAATTATTCTCATCTTAAACACAGAAAAACTCCTGATGAAGTGACTGAGATCCACATCACACTAAAGATGGCGTTTATTAAAGAGGAGATTGAAGACATGAAGATTGAAGAAACATTCAGAGTGAAACGAAGAAACTGAGGAACAAACAGGTTGGTTTCATTCTCAAAGCTGAACTCAGTCATTTGATCCACATGAATGTCCCGCTCTACAGAAATTAATATTTTTGAAGAGTGTCCTAATCTGCATCTGATCCAGATGTAGTCTTTGACAAAAACATTCAAAATTGTTCAAAATGTTGCTTTTTATTAATGCAACTTAACCACATTCAAGTGTTGATTAAAAAAATTATGCATAAAGCTAGAATATATTTTTTAAAAGTTTATGTACCGTATTGTTCCGAATATAAGACAGTTTTATTATTATTATATATTTTAAATACATCTGAAAAATAGGGTCATCTTATATTCAGGATCTAGACTTTTACATGTCAACTATACACCCACAACTAGGGATGCTCCGATCTGCCTTTTCACTTCCGTTTCCGATACCTGGGATTCAGTATTTGCCAATACAGAGTATTGATCCAATACTAAAATAAAACAAACAAACAGTGCTGAATATAAACTGTGTGCCTCACTGTGTAGAAGAGACTGGTATCATTCTTTTGTGAAAGGCATCAGGCTTGACTTAAACATTACTTTCCTTACTTTGTAGAACAATATACAGACACAAATGTAGAGAATTATTTACTAAATAATTTTGGACCAGTGCAACAACTGTAAATAAACCAATAGCTTTCTAGCTTGGTAGACATTCACATTAAACAGGAGTCAGGCTGATATGTTAATTCATGACTTTAAGTCACATATGACTTATACATTAATGAAAAACAAATATATTTATATATAAATGTGATGCAAAAACTTGAGAAAATGTGATCCAGGCAGTCCAGCAATGATTATGTCAGAGATCAAATTTGAATAATCAATGACAAATTTATTAATTAAAAATTATAAAGACAAACAAATTAAGTAATTAATAGTTAATAATATAGAGTATTGTAAAATCCAGAGTATTGTATCTAATAGATGAAGATCAGAATATACAGAAAGATGGAATAAAATTAAGACATTTGCAGAATGAAATGAGAGGTAGAAGAGAAGAAACAGAAGAGCAAAGAAAAGCAAAGGAAAAGCTAAGCTATCAAAGACCAGTCCGTTTTATAACATAAGCATAGGGAAACTCACATCCCACTCAAACTTATATTTTGGCTAATAAGAAAAGGTCAAATATCCATTATGTCATAGACTGGTCAAATGTCAAAAATTAGATGAAATTAGATATAGGGGTTGTTTTGACACCCTTAAGGGAATCGTGCAGATCTTACATTATCACATGTCAGCAGAAATAGAAATGGACATATTTTGATACAAAGGTACATAGAATTCAAATGAGCAATTAATTCTGAAAACACCATTGCTTCTGCAGTACTTGGCAGGCGTCCAATATCTAACCACAAACGTGTCAACATGACCTGTCATATTGGAACACTTTGAAGAACAATTGAATATAATAAGCATACATACTCTTAAATATAAAAGAAAAATAACTTGAAAATATGATGAGGATTAATATATGGAGTAGGAGTACATGAATATATGAAATCAAAAGTAATATTGATAAATCATAAGTCATAAATGATTAACATAAAATATGAATAAAATGCATGAATATGAATATTGACCATTTTGGATCCACCAAAATATATACTTATAGTACAATACTCTGGATTTTACAATACTCTATATTATTAACTATTAATTACTTAATTTGTTTGTCTTTATAATTTTTATGCAATAGTTTGAGCCTTTTCTTTTAGCAGTTTTGAAATTCAGTTACTGTGCGAACAATTCATAGTACTCTCTACTAGGGGTGCGCCGATATCCACTGGATCGGATATCATAGGAGTCGAGGGAGTATAATCCAATACAAGCACGGACCTTAGTCCTAAACTGTCATACAAATGCTTAACAACATCTGATCGACATGCCGTAAGAGACATGAGCAGCATGCGTCATGCAGGGTTACCAGGATTTCAAAACAAAACCCTCCCAATTGCTACTCAAAACAAACTAGTCCAATCATGTTTCGTAGGGGGGGAGGTGAAACTGCAGACTTGGCAACACATGAACAGTAGCTAGAACGTGAGTGAGAGGTGAGACCTGTCAGTGGTCATCATGTCAGCTGTATGGAATTACATATATATCCACAGCAGCAGAGTCAACTTCAACATGAACTTGATTAAACACTTGCAAACGCATCATGGAAAGGAGTATGCTGAATTTATACAGGCAACGAGTGCCAAGAAGAAAAGTGTGCCTCAACAACAAACACTGCGGAAAACAATTTAGAAGCATGAGAAACTCCCCCCCAGACAGCAACAAAGCCAAGCTGATAATGGAGAAAGTGACTGAATTCATTGTGCTAGATCCCCTCTGGAAAATGTTGCCATGATTAGCTTTACAACTGACATCTGGAGCTCAGACGTGTGTCCAATGTCATTACTAAACCTGACTGCACAGTGGATCGACTTGAACTTTGATTTGCAAAAAGCAGTGCTGCAGGCTAAACATTTTTGTGGCTCTCACACAGGAGAGTCCATCACTGTAGCAATGGAGGAGACGTTAAATACATGGAAAGTTGATAAGAGTAAAGTTCATGTCATAATAAAAGCAATGGGTCGCCTTGGAGTTCCCAGTTTGGGATGCATCGCACTTACCCTGCAACTTCTTGTGAATGAGAGACTGCTGTGTAAGTGACGCACTGGCTATCAGCAGAAAAATCTTGGGTCACTTCAAACACTCACCACTTGCCTATTCACACTTGGAGGACATTCAAGTGGAGCTGAATATGCCGTCAAAGCGGCTACAACAAGATGTACGAACGAGGTAGAAAAGCACCTTTTATATGATCGAGAACCTCATTGCACATTAACGGCCCCTGAGTGCATACACAGCGGAATACCAACTGCCCGCCACATTGACTGCAAACCAGTGCAGGCTACTGGAAAAGACCATCGCGGTTCTAGCCCCATTTGAGGAGCTGACAAGAGAGGTAAGCTTTTCATCAGCCTCTGCATCTGATGTCATTCCTATCATCACTGTCCTTAAACACGCTCTCACACAAGAAAACGAGGCCGACAAGGAAAGTAAAACCATGACAGGCACCCTCCTTGAAGCTGTGAACAGACGTTTCAGAGACGTGGAATCTGTGCCACTAAACATAGTTTCAACGCTACTGGATCCTGGAAGAAAGCACAGTGGAATCTGATCCTCAGTCAACCACCACAAGTGCACACATTGAAATGCAAACCTACCTCATTGAGCCAACTATTCAGTGTTTGGAAAATCCACTGCTGAACTAGAAAGTCCACCAACCACGTCAGCCACGGCAACTAAAATTCTCTCTGCACCTTCCACAAGTGTGGAGAGCGAGAGACTCCAGTGCTTCCCACAGGTTTGAAGTATACTTGCGGTGGTAGCCGGGTGGAAAATCCTCCTATTACCTACGGCACAAAAATGGTCTACTACATGTGACAAACAACAAATAATGTGTTTTTTTGTTTGTTTGTTTTTTTACAATATTTTTATTTATCGAAATAAAATGTAATGGTGGCCTATGTAATTAAAATTAACTATATAGGCATACTAATATTATGCATTATTATGCATTGTAAATTACCTCCTTTCCACCAGCACGAACCAGGTGCTAGTTCAGAGCTAGTGCTAGTGCCAGTTCGGAGTTGGTTCAACTGACGAGCCTTCTAAGAACCGGTTTGCCTTTCTACAGGCTAGAGAGCCAGCACAGAGCCAGGTTTTGTATCACCCCATCTGGACCTGCCGCTTTATGTCTGTCAACTGTATGAAGAGTAGATTTGACCTGGCATTGCTTTAACTTTATGGACGGTACCATCTCTGTACTACAGGACAGTTGTTCTCACCATTCTGGCAGTCAAAGCGGGCAAAAAACTGGTACAGTGTGTCTGGGAATGTGCTATTGTTCAAAATCGGATAGCTGCCCTTATAGCAGGTAATTGTCTTTATTCCCTTCCACATGCTGTTAAAGTACTCTACTTCTATCGGTGCTTCTTCTATCGGTGCTTAGCTTCTTTAATGCCTCTCCTCAATCTGCCTCAAGCTTCCTTGTAGGTGTGTGAGTCTCCAGATTTAAACGCTAAGTCCCATTTCCTGAGAAGCCCACTTACCTCATTATTTAGCCATGGTTTCTGGTTTAGGCTATGAGGCCTGCTAGCTTGATTGCAGTGTCCGGGGTGTTCGCATCCAACCACATCTCCCTTATTATCTTTGCACAACAGTCCAAGCTTTGCGAAGTAATACAATCTTCTCTCATCCATTTTGTTATTTAACGACTGAGCGTTGGAGAGAAAAAGGCCTGAAATAGCAGGCTTAAAGGGGTTAGCCTTTAGCCATGTTCGTACCCCACTTGCTTACCTCTTACGTCTTCTGTGCCTTTGTGGTATATATCATTTCCCCCAGAGATTTAGAAGCCTCTGTATTTAGATGAGTGTCTCTGTCCGGTAGAATAATTGTGGAGAGTACGGTCAGTTTGCCTGTGAATTTGATCTGATCTGCTGTACACTAAATATGTGGACAAATATGAAGAGCATTGTGCTGCTGCGTGTGACCGTGCTGCCATTGTATTTTCCAAGTGGATTTCCAAGTGGATCAAGTGCTGCCGGGAGTATGGGTGTGATGTGACCTTTAACCAGCTATCGGGCTGTAGTCACTGAGTATTGATGCTGGTGACATGGCAGTGGTATGATGATAGTGGCCTTGAAGCATGTGAGATGTTTAGATGTCTGTGAGGATTTCTGTCAGTTCAGTCCACACCAACTGACACACCCTGTAGTACACATACTGGTATGTTGCCTGGACCTGCAGATTTCTATGGGTTGAATTTACGTAGGGTCTTTTGGATGACAACTGGGTCAAGACAAGAGTACTGCATCATCAGGGCTGGAAGGGGATTTCATTGTTGTTGTCATTACAGGGTTGTTGATAGGATCTGTGACAGACAGGAACCTGGGAACTTTTATGTCAGAGAATTAACTCTGGATTTTCTGTCCATGAGCACACTTTGCTGCTCTCACACCCCCGTTCAAAATTGTTATAGCAGATCGAAGAGCTTCTTTGTCCAGAGACTTGTATGCAGCATAACATGCTTTCAGGACCATATGTACCTCTCTGGTGAACCAGGGTTTCTGGTTGGCACATGTGGTGATATTCTCATATCCTCAACACACTTGGATATAAATCCTTTCACAGACTTGGCATACTCCCCTAGATTGATGTGCTGATTTACAGTGGTAGCATTCCAATCCATACATTCAAAACAGTCTGGAGTGCTGATACCACTCCCTTTGGCCAAGTCCTTATCTGTTTCATAGATGTCTTGCTCCTTGTTAGTAGGAGCAAGACATGTATGCTGACATTAGCATAACAGAAAAATGGTCTGAATTTCCAAGGTCGGGATGGGGGTCTGCCCTAAAGGCCTGCTTTATGTTTGTGTAAACCCAATCTAATTTGTTTTCTCCCCTGGTTGCGAAGTTAACATGTTGGTAATAATGCAATAGTACAGTCCTCAGGTTGCCCTGATGAAAGTGCCCAGTGATAAACATAATCCAGATTAGTGTTTTGCATTGCACTGACAGTTGAGATGTTGAGTGGTTAAATTCAGTCATAAATAATCCATTTTGTTTTCTAAAGAATGGACGTTAGCCAGGTTTGTAGGGGTTAGCCTTTAGTCTGATGATAATCCCTGCATGAGTCTTTTACACAGTTTAGACCACACCCTGCGTCGATCAGTGATGTCAGGCGAGTCTGCTGCTGTGTAGACCTCTGGGTCTTGTCCGAGTCGAATCCCAAGCTCATAGTGTTTTGGGTTTCAAAATCATTAAACTGCTAGATAAGTTGATTGATAAGTAGGATGCATGAAGTCCAAGCAAAGTACAGTGATTGTAGACTACTCTACAGATCAATTATCAAAATGTGCACATTGCAATCAAGAGTCACAGTAGCCACCACCATTATTATTGTCATTATTTTGCTAAGATACACAATCTGATGGTAAAAGCAGGTAATTTGTAACTTCAACAAGCAGTTTCAATGCAATGATAGGGCTTAAATCCTGATTGAAATTCTTCCCAAAAACTGTTTCTCTGGAAAATAAACATCATTAAATGGTAGACATTTTTCTTATATTTAAACAATTAATGGTGTTACATATGTTGGTTATTTTTATATCATTGTTTTGTTTTTCTCTTGTTCCGCTAGATGCTTAACATGAATAAATGTTTTGATGTCTGTTGCTTTGTGCAATAAACTGGTGTTAAAGAGAAAGATCAATATAACAATCATCATGATTTCATTACTGAAGAAAAATATTTTAGTTGCTCACAGACCGAAAAGACTTTTCTAGAAAAATGACTGAAAAGACAGGGACTAGAAATAATTTCATCTGCCAAGAGTGTGGAAATAGTTTCAACAGAAAAGGAAACCTTGAAGCCCACATGAGAATTCATACTGGAGAGAAACCTTACAGATGCCAGCAGTGTGGAATAAGTTACACTCTGAAAGGAAGTTTTACCAGGCACATGAAAATTCACACTGAAAAGCCTTACACCTGCCTGCAATGTGGAAGGAGCTTCAAACAGAAAAGACAATTTAATGACCATATAGTAATTCACTCTGTAGAGAAACCCTACACATGCTCTCAGTGTGGAAAGAGTTTCAGAAAGAACGCACACTTGAAAGACCACTTGAGAGCTCACTCTGGAGAGAAGCCTTACTCCTGCCAACAGTGTGGAATAAGTTTCACTCTGAAAGGAAGCTTTAACAGGCACATGCAAATTCATACTGAGAAGCCTTACACCTGTCCGCAGTGTGGAAGGAGTTTCAAAGAGAAAGGACACTTTGATGACCACATAACAATTCACTCTGAAGAGAAACCCTACACATGCTCTCAGTGTGGAAAAGGTTTCAAAAAGAAAGGACACGTGAAAGACCACTTGAGAATTCACTCTGGAGAGAAGCCTTACACCTGTCAACAATGTGGAAAACGTTTCGGCCAAAAAGGAATCCTTAACAGGCACATGAATATTCACACTGGAGAGAAGCCTTTCATGTGCCCTCAGTGTGGAAAGAGTTTCAGTGGACATGGAAACTTTTTAGTCCACATGAGAATTCACACTGGAGAGAAGCCTCACAACTGCCAAAAGTGTGGAAAGAGTTTCAGTGGACATGGAAACTTTTTAGTCCACATGAGAATTCACATTGGAGAGAAGCCTAACACCTGCCAAAGTGTGGAATAAGTTTCACTCTTAAAGAAAGCCTTAACAAGCACATGAGAAATCACAATGGAGACAAGCCTTACATATGCCCTCAGTGCGGGAAGAGCTTCAGTGTACATCGAATCCTTTTAGGCCACATGACAATTCACACTGCAGAGAAGCCTTTCACTTGCCAGCAATGTGGAACAAGTTTCACTCTGAAAGGAAGCTTTAACAGGCACATGAAAATTCACACTGAGAAGCCTTATACCTGCCCACAGTGTGGAATGAGTTTCAAACAGAAAGGACACTTTGATGACCACATAAGAATTCACTCTGAAGAGAAACTCTCAGTGTGGAAAGAGTTTCAAAAAGAAAGGACACTTTAAAGACCACTTGAGAATTCACGCGGGAGAGAAGCCTTACACCTGCCAACAATGTGGAAAAATCTTTAGCCAAAAAGGAATCCTAGAGATTCAACCACATGAACATCCACACTGGTAAGAAGCCGTTTATATATGGTCAGTGTGGAAAGAGTTATAAAGAAACCTTAAAGTACCAAATTAGCATTTATGTATGAGAGAACGGTTTTATATGTGAGCAGAGTGAACACCTTAGGAATCATATAACTCACATCAGAGAGAATTCTTTCATGGGCCATCACTGTGGAAAGACTTGCAGAATCAAAGCTAACCTTGAGGTTCACATAAGCATCCTGATATACTCAGGCAGAGTTGTTGCTTAGGGCTTAAAAAAGTTCAAAATACCTGAGCAGTAACTTGGCAAAAAACCTCAGGTGGATTTTAGATGAATGTGTAAATGGGCTTTCAATAAAAAAAATAACTCCATGAGAAAACAGCATTTGTGGAAGCATTTGATCATTGCAATGTGGATTTTTGCACCAGCTTTGCAATTCAGCACTGCAGTCAAGTCATGTTCTGTTTATTTATATAGTCATTTTGATTTCTTTAAAGCA
This sequence comes from Chanodichthys erythropterus, assembly GCF_024489055.1. Lineage (NCBI taxonomy): Eukaryota > Metazoa > Chordata > Actinopteri > Cypriniformes > Xenocyprididae > Chanodichthys > Chanodichthys erythropterus. The sequence goes on along the minus strand of NC_090228.1, from coordinate 38,774,440 downwards.
AGTAGCTGTACAGTATTAAACATAAGAAAAAGCTGCAGGGTTCAATTTGGATTTGTCTGTGCATGTTTTTTTTAATCTTATAAAAGAAGTTCCCATTGCCATGTATTATACGACTGACAGACGGCAACGGTTGGAGTTAAAAATCATCATTTGTGTTCTACTGAAAAAACAAGTCACCTACATCTTGGATGCCCTGGGGGTAATCAGATAAACATCAAAAGTCCTGTTCTGACACATGGTCACAGGAGCACATGGTGTGAGAAGAAGGCAAGATTATTTGCTTTAGTAATCTTATTTAAAATATGAACTGTACATAAAAAAATGTGTATCAAGGTGTAGAGAAGTATTTTGTCAGATTTTATGAAGTTTTTTTTTTTTTATATTGCATGTTCAGAAACTCAGTTTTTTTTAACAATTCAATTCAATTCAATTCAAAATTTATTTGTATAGCGCTTTTCACGATACATATCATTTCAAAGCAGCTTTACAGAAAATGGATGTCAACATTACAATTTAAAGAATGTAGTTAGCAAATAATATACTTTAGGTAATTAAATTACAATCACTGTTAGCAGTTTAACTGAAGGTAGAAGCAAAGAGCTCCTGGAAAATGAATTACATTAACAATAAATTAGGATATAGAGATTGTGCAATGTGAATGTTGATCCAGATGATTGCGTCTTCTGAAGTCCTCGCAGGAGCTGGCGCCGTCTCTTCACAGGTGATGGTCATCTGAGGTCTTCTTAAGAGGCTGGATCCAAACTGAAGCTGATGTACTCTCTAGTCACCTCGGGGCGGGTGTCCCGAGGTAAAACAGAAAAGCAAAAGGAGAATAATTAGCGTAGCTGCTGTTCATAACTTTAAGCAAAGATAGTCATGTGCAGTTGATCTGGTATGAGATGCATTATGTGAATGCTTGGCTAAAGAGATGCGCCTTTAATCTAGATTTGAACTGGGTGAGCGAGTCTGAGCCCCGAACATTATCAGGAAGGCTATTCCAGAGTTTAGGAGCCAAATGTGAAAACGCTCTCCCTCCTTTAGTGGACTTAGCTATCCTAGGTACAACCAGAAGTCCAGAGTTTTGTGACCTTAGAGAGCGTGAAGGATTGTAGGGCGATAGAAGATCGGTTAAGTATACAGGAGCTAAACCATTTAGAGCCTTATAGGTCATTAGCAATACTTTATAATCGATACGGAACTTAATAGGTAACCAGTGTAGAGATGATAAGATTGGTGTTATATGATCATATTTTCTTGACCTGGTAAGAACTCTAGCAGCTGCATTTTGTACTAATTGTAGCTTGTTTATTGAGGAAGCAGGACAACCAGCTAATAATGCATTACAGTAATCTAGTCGAGACGTCATGAAAGCATGAACTAACTTTTCTGCATCAGAAATAGATAACATATTCCGTATTTTAGCAATGTTTCTGAGGTGAAAGAAGGCTGTTTTTGTAACATATGAAATATGATTTTCAAAGGACAAGTTGCTGTCTAATATAACACCCAGGTCTTTAACTGTCGAGGATGGAGTAACAGTACATCCTTCTAAATGCAGATTGTAGTCTGAGAGATTCTGTGTACAGGTTTTTGGTCCAATAAGTAATACTTCAGTCTTATCTGAATTTAATAGAAGAAAATTACTAGTCATCCAATGTTTTAATTCTTTAACACACTCTGTCAGTTTGGATAATTTAGAGATTTCATCTGGTCGTGATGAAATATATAACTGAGTATCATCGGCATAGCAGTGGAAACTAATTCCATGTTTTCTTATAATATTGCCAAGTGGCAGCATGTAAATTGAAAATAGCAGAGGGCCTAACACAGATCCTTGCGGCACTCTATAGTTTACTATCGTTATCTTAGATTTTTCCCCGTTTATATAAACAAAATTGTGACGGTCTGATAGGTACGACTTAAACCACCGTAATGCCTGTCCCTGAATACCAGTGTAATATTGTAGTCGATCTAAGAGTATTATATGATCTATAGTGTCAAACGCAGCACTGAGATCAAGTAACACTAGTATTTGGACACAGCCTTGGTCAGAAGCTAGAAGCAAGTCGTTTGTAATTTTAACGAGCGCAGTTTCTGTGCTATGATGAGACCTGAATCCTGACTGGAATTTTTCATAGATAGAGTTATTTTGCAAGAAGGAGCACAATTGGACCGACACTACTTTTTCTAGTATTGTAGACATAAATGGAAGATTTGAAATGGGTCTGTAATTTGCTAATATGTTTGGATCTAATTGTGGTTTCTTAATGAGAGGCTTAATAACTGCTAGCTTGAACGATCGTGGGACGTGACCTAGAGATAAAGACGAGTTGATAATATTGAGAAGAGGTTCTTCTGCTACAGGTAACAGTTCTTTCAGTAGTTTAGTGGGTATTGGATCTAATAAACATGTTGTTGGTTTAGACGCAGTAATAAGTTTATTTAGCTCTTCCTGTCCTATAGTTGTAAAGCACTGCAACTGTTCTTGAGGGGCGATAATTGAGGCTGAATCATAAAAATCTGTCAAAGGTTGTACATTTACAATTTTATTTCTGATACTTTCGATTTTTTCATTAAAGAAATTCATAAAGTCATCACTACTAAACTGTAATGAAACATTTTGTTCTGGTGATATCTGTTTATTTGTTAATCTAGCTACTGTACTAAATAAGAACCGTGGATTGTTTTGGTTATTCTCTATAAGTTTGCGAAGATGCTCAGCCCTGGCTGCTTTTAGAGTCTTTCTATAGCGGGATGAACTGTCTTTCCATGCGATTCTGAAGACCTCTAAACGAGTTTGTCTCCATTTGCGTTCTAGATTACGAGTTTCTCTTTTCATAGCGCGAGTAATACTGTTGTACCATGGAACAGTATTTTTCTCTCTAACCTTTTTTAATCTCATCGGTGCAACAGTATCTAATGTACTAGTAAAAATGGTGCACATACTGCTAGTCATTTCCTCAAGATCATTTGCGTGTTTGGGTACGATGAGCAGCTGAGACAGATCAGGCAGATTATTTGTGAATTTATCTATAGTTGTCGGGAGAATTGTTCTGCCTAGTCGATATTGTGGCGCAATTTGACAAATATCATCAGTATGCAGTACGCATGTTACAAGGTAGTGATCAGAGACGTCATCACTTTGCGGTAGAATTTCTATATCAGTAGGATTTATTCCATGTGATATAATTAAATCTAGAGTATGATTAAGACGGTGAGTGGGTCCAGTGACGTTTTGTTCGACCCCAAATGAGTTTAGTAAATCTGTAAACGCAGCCCCTAACGTATCATTTGTATTGTCTACATGAATGTTAAAATCTCCAACAATCAGCGCTTTATCAACGTTGACCAATAGGTCTGAGAGAAAGTCTGCAAACTCTTTTAGGAAATCAGCATAAGGCCCTGGAGGTCTATAAATGGTAGCCAAAGCAAGAGATAGTAGCGACTTTTTACTTATATCTGAGAGTGTAACATTTAGCATAAGAATTTCAAATGAATTAAACCTGTAGTTTGTTCTCTGAGTAACATTAAGTATCTCTCTATAGATTGTTGCTACACCACCGCCACGGCCAATCATGCGGCATTTATTTTTATAACGGTAGCCAGGAGGACAAGACTCATTAAGACCGAAATAATCATTTGGTTTAAGCCATGTTTCAGTAAGACAAATTACATCAAGACTATTATCCGTGATAATTTCATTTATGATAACTGCCTTAGGTGTCAGCGATCTAATGTTTAGTAGCCCTAGTTTTAGAGATTGTTTTTGTTCAGTAATTTTACAAAAATCTGGTTTGATCACGATTAGGTTTTTTCTAGATCCTTTATTTTTATTGTTAAACCTCACTATTCGGGGAATAGACACAGTTTCTATAGACTGTACTACACTCACATTTCTATCAATGAAGTGGGCAGAACACAGGCTGTGATTTGAGGTTTGACTTACTAGTCATATGGTGCGAAGCGTCTTGGAGATGTTCTCTGACAGAAGATCAGCTCCGATGCTGCTGGGGTGCAGGCCATCAGCACGGAAAAGCCTAGGACGCTCCCAGAAAAGATTCCAATTATTTACAAAGAGCAGCTTCTGTTCATTACACCAAGACGTCAACCATTCTTTTAAAACAAATAATCTACTGAACCTTTCATGTCCTCGTCGGTACGTCGGAAGCGGTCCGGACACGATGCGAGCGGGCGATGTGGCTCGTACCGTCTCGATCAGGCTTCTGAAGTCCTGCTTCAGCACCTCCGTCTGCCGCAGCCTGGTGTCGTTCACCCCCGCGTGCAGCACTACAGCTCCGATGGTCTCAACACCGTTGAGGATCGCGGGAATCTGCGCAGAGACATCGAGAACACGAGCACCAGGAAAACAGTGACTGCGCACCTTACCTTTGGCTGTGGTAGCGTGGACGTGGCGGACGATGGAGTCTCCGATGACCACGGCGTCGCGTTCTGCCTCGCGAAGAGGGGAGAAGCGGTTCCGTGTCGAGACGTCGAAGACCGGGGGCGGCGGAGGAGAGGTCCTGGTCCGAGGCCTGGCTCGCATCTTCCGCTGCTGAAGCACCCAAGGTCCCTGGTGTGACGGCGCCGGAGTGAATGGGGGCTGGGATGAACGCGTTCTTGGTGCTCGGGCCCTGTGCAGAGAAACACACGGCGTAGAGGAGGCAGGAGTGTTAATAACATTGTGCGATAAGGGGTACTTTTCGAGGTTTTGGACAATACCTCACATTGGCTATAATATGTTATAAGAAGGAAAGATGCAGGGTTCCTGGGTGTGCAGGAACACCCAAAGTGATGTGCAAAAATTGTAACATACACCTATATTTTTCAGCAGAGAACAATTGCTTTTTGAAGTTTCGTATGGAGTGAAATCATATTACATGAAGTACATTATTTGACATGACACACTACATGATACAAACTCATGCATGTATCAAATTCAATAAGAATGGTGCCGCGCATGGCAGCCACAGTGCTTAGCTCTTCAGTGTTTCTGTTTTTGTTAGTTTTTCCTGTTTTCTGTTTTTCAAACACCATCAGTTTTACCAGGGATGAACTGCTGAACATTCGGCAGTACACACCACAAAATCTTTTACCGGATTTTGATTATTCAGACGTTTTGTTGTGAAGGGGTGGATTCTGGAATCCACTGCCGCTTCAATATATATCTTTTAAGTTATTAATCAACATTTATATTTCTGTTAAAATATTTGAATGACTTCTTCAGTGTATGTTAAAGCATCTATTTTCCTCTGTACCTCTCACTGAGAGAAAAGAACATGTTATCAGTATGTTTTGGGAAATTTTCCTGCTCAGAGCAGATCTCAGATCAACTTCAGCCTTGAAGAAGCTGTGAATCGTGTATGTGTGCTAAGTGTTTTGTGCAGGTCCCTTTGTACTGGACAACTGGCATTCTGCTTGAGACCAGCAGACACCATGTCATGACCCCAAAAGGATATCCGTTACCTAAATCCAGGGTCCCCCTCGTCATCACCGTGACGAAGGGAGATATGCTTCTTACTATCTGTCCACGTGTGGAAAATTTCTAATCTTGTCTGTTTTTTCTTAGCCAATCAGAATCATCCAACCTGAAGTAATGACGTAGTTAGTTGACTCTGTTAGAGTATAATTATTGAGAAAATGTGAATGTAAGCAGAGCGGCCTACGAACTCCTTGGGAGACTTGAAGCTGGTTTCTGCTGATGAAACTGCAAACTATTCTTCATTAAATTTTTCTTCAATTTATTTTATTTTTTTCTGAAACTCTGACTCCGGGTCTTTATTCAACATATCTGGTTTCAAGGGTCCTAAACTGTTTATCCCCAACAGTTTATGGTGGAGGAATTGCGAGCAATCATTCTTCGGTGACATCCCTGGCTAAACAAAAAACAAGGTAGGAAGCTGTTTTATTATTTTGTTAGGGCTGTCTGGTTGGAAGGGTTGAGAGAACTGGGAAGTGAGACGGTGAGTTTACGTACACACTCAGACGTGAGTGTGGTGCACCAGATCATTGGATACAGACTGGTGTCACGCCATCTGAGGGAGATGGTGGGTGATAACTCCACTCCATTGAGGGGTTGGAGGACTCCACTCCATTGAGGTCGTCGGAGGAACACTGAAAGCCAGAGGCAGAAGGTGTTGAAATTACTCCTTCCTATTGAAGGGTAGGAGGTCACTAGTAAGCCAGTTTGCTACTAGTGTCTCATGAACCAAAGTTCTCTGACTCTTCCATTCAGACAGGGGTGCCCCGAATTTAGTGATTCAGGAAGTTAGAGATGAAGCTTTTAGTTAAATATGACAAAATAGAGATAGGGATAGGGTTGGCTGGTCAAGGATGCATCAGGAACGATCCCGACGAAAATAAAAATTTTGTGACCCTAATTGGCTTGGACCAGTATATAACTGTGATTTTTGGAGTATACTTTGCAATTTCATCAAGCAGAAGCCAAAGTTGTGTTGTTTAAAGATTGCCGCCTCCATCTCTTTCAGGTGAGTATTAATTTTGACTAAAACATGGCTAAGAAATTGAGTAAATTGATCAGTAACTTGATCAGTCCTGATACAGATAACGAGGTAGAAGAGAGCAAAATGCTGTAAGCAGCTCTGCTCTGAAGCTCTAACTTCAAAGACAGAGATTATTAAGAAAATGATTAGTCAGGGTTTTGATTCTGATTGGAAAGTTAAACAACAACCAGACTGGCTACAAACAAAGAAAGAACCAGAAAAATTCACATTTTTAGCTGTTTGTACTTGTTTATGGATTTGTAAAATGGGTGGGTTACAATTAACCTCTGATAGAAAAAAAAAAAAAATCCCAAAAGTAACTGAGGGATGTTTCAATTTGATTACTTAATGTGATAAAGATGACAAGGAGTGTTTTAATTGTGGTGAGCAGGGCCATCTAGCCTGTAATTGTAAAAACCCACCTAAAAAGTGTAGACAGTGTGGGAAACTTGGCCATATTGTAAAATATTGTAAACAAAAGAAAGAAACAAACAAAAAAAGAGACTTCCACTCTGAGAATGAGCTTGTGAAATTGAGAAACAACAAGAGATAACAACAAGGTCAAAAGATTGTAGTCTTAAGGAATTCCTTTTGAAGGGAAATCTATAATAATAAGTTTTATATTAAATGGACAAAAACAAAACATGTGTTACCAAATATATATATATTTATTTATATATATTTATATATTAAATAAGTAGAGGATAAAAATAGGGATGATTGGATGTTCTGAAAGTTTCAATTTATGGAAAAATATTTGAACAGCCTCAAGTATGTTTTTATGTGATGAGAGCATCGCTATCACAGGACCTACATTTCTAAATGTTTGGTTTATGATGGTAAAAGTGACATAGAGGATTTAAATGGCAAAAATGAGACTGCCAGTGTCACAGAGACTCGACCTGATCTGAAGTTGGTAATGCCTAAATTCCCTGATATACAGGTGAAAGACAAATATAAAAGTTATGATTATTTGAAAATGAATGTCAATTCTGGCAAAGTCTTAAGCTGGTCCAGAGTTAAAAGACAGTAAGTAAAGTTTGATGTTAAAAGTTATAAAAAGGCTGTGTACCAGCCCTGAAATCCTCAGTGTCTCTCTCTCATTCAAAGTCAGCTAAAAGCTGCTATCTGAGCTTGTGTCATAAGTGATAACAAGCTATTTATAGTAAAGCACAATGTCTCAGGTGACACAGAGATGTTGAAAGAAATGATTGCCATAAAGAGGTTAAATTAGTTAAATTAGTTGTTAAATTTGTCAAAGAACTCAATGAGTATAAAGAGGTCTCTAAAATGGTAATACAGACCTTGAATGATAGAAGTGACTATTTTGATGAATTTATTCTATGACCAGTAACCTTTTTGTCTGATCTTTGTCACCCCCATGTGCAGTGCCGATGGCTCCGGTTACAGATGTGGCAAAACACTACACTGAATGGACAGTGAGAATTAAATTCACTGAGAACAATCGCAGCACTGATATGTTGCTGCTGAGAGAATGTACAGTCTAATGATTTCAGTGATTAAATACTGCTGTCATTAACCTTTCTCCATGTTTTAACACTATTAGGCAGTCCAATGGCTCTGGTGGCTCTTGAATGCAACCTCCCTAAGCTCCAGAAAACACCTGATTCTGTTGAAGAAAACTGTCAAAGATCTGGAATGGGAAAGAGCGGGTACCAGTGTGCACGAGGTGATTTCTCAGTGACGGGTAAGATCCTCTTTGGCCAGACAGAGGACAACCTAAGGCAGGGGGTTGCCGTCGCCACTGGGCATCTACCCTGATGGGAGGTGTTTATGCGAGATGGGTATGAGAGTGGAGCGGATGTATGTGAGGCCAGCAGCATCATGAAGGGGCGATGACCTGTGAGAAGTTACAGCAGTCTGCCCCAAAAATGCTCCTCTATACCACTCACCAGAAACCGCATTCCTAAGATGGCTTGTTTTTCATTGTGACAAGCCCACAACTTGATGCAACTATGCCAGGGGACAAGACCCTGAGGAGAAGAAGATTATTGATAAGAGCTGATGGGAATGAGCTTTCAAGAGCCGACTGAGACCATGAGGTGATTGTCCGTAATTTCTGGGGAGACCAGAGTAAAATTTAGTAACATAATGTTGGTTGCCCTATTGGCAAGAACTGTATAGAAGTTTTAGATTCAACAGTACTATGAATCACTAAATCAATGAGGCCATGTTGATTTTGAACTAATGTGTCTCTATCATAGTTTTTACTCCTGCAGGTCATTGGACATGGCAGAGGATAATTTGGTGGTGGTTAAAGATGAACACTGATTTTGAAGATTCAGGAGACAGATAAGTGCATTCAGCATTTAAACTAAAGATAACCCTAAAAAAATGGCTACTAGCATAACATATTTTAGATGGTGGTAATGGTCTTTATTTGAAAGTTGAACATTTACACTTTAACCTTTGTGAATGACCAAGGGTTCTATATAATAACTTAATATTAAATTATTTTATTATTTGCGCAGAAAGAGAGAGAGACTGCTTGAGTGAGGAAAAGGATGAAACTCTGTTATCAGCCTGATAAAGCTTAAATAAAACAATGAGATTAGAACCAAAACAACCCAGCTGACTTTTCTGAAAACAAATTATAGTGAAGAGACATGCTTTGAGACTAAACATTTTTCCTGTAGGTTTTACTCTTATTAAGTTCATGTTTTTAGATTTAAAACCAAAAGCAAACATTGACAATTAGCGGTTCATATTCATGTGTCTTGTGTGAGTGTGTGTGATGGTGACTGAACTTTATGTTTTGTATGTGGAAATAATCTGTCCTCAGTGTGTGTATGTCATTAACCTCTGGAATGGGTGTTTTATCATTACAGATGGGTTAAGTGAAATGACAAATTTTGACAAGCCGATATTTCGGATTGAATCTTATGAACAGACGATACAGAACATGGGACGAGCTTTAAGTGGATTGGATATCCAGCTCTGTCCGCTAATGGTAATTATGACTTTTGTCATTTATGATGTTGATTTTAATTATTCTCTGGATTAGTATTTTTAAGAACATTTATATAAATTGGAATTGTGGAATTGAAGATTGCCGTCCATGGGTTAAAAACCCTTGTCTAAATTCAACTGAGGGTCTAAATTTAAACACTGCTTTGTTTGATCAGAATGATAAACTTAGATGTTATAAGATTTGACAGCAGAGAGAAAGTGACACATTGGCAAGTCACTAGTAAATTATCCAGAGAAACCCCTCAAATTTATGGAAGGCCGGTGGGCAAACAAACAAAGGAGGAGTGAATATAATTGTTAAAAGTTTTATTTATTATTATTTATTTATTTATTTTTCTTTTCATCCATTAAATGGATGTATGACATTAGATGTCTAGAGAAATACAATTTATGTAATAAGGGTTGAAGGTGAAAGAAGCTATAAGGCTGTCTGTGTAAACCTAGGGATTTGAGAGAAAAACAATAATTTGGTTTCTGCAAAACAATAGAGATAGGTGGGACTGAGACAGTAACGATAATATATTTTTAGATCTGCAGACTAACAATTTGATGGGATAGAGTGACAAAATTATAAGCAGTTGAAATTATTGTGATGAAAAAAAGTGAAACTGTTTCAAAAACAGCTTTAAAGAAATTGATAATGTCTTATAGTACAAATTTGTATAATTTATAAGTGTTATGGAAGAAAATCTGTCCGTTTGTGTTTTTGTTTGACAATTTTGGTGCAGTGAGTAATAATGAAAAATATCCCTGCCAAAGAAGAGGGTTAAGATTTTGGTCATTAAGATTTTGGTCAGCCTATGCAGTTATAATTGACAAGAAACTTGAGTTTAAAACTGACTTTAAAGGAAGTCTTAATTATTATTAAATTATTTTGAATGCTGTACTTTTGACAGTCTCAATACTGTGAAATGTTGTGAAAAGTGAGTTTCAGATTAAAAATAATTAGGTATTGAGTATTATTAACAGTGAGGTCATGATAAAGAGATATGTCAGTCAAGACAAACAAATTGTTATTATAATTGAATTTATATATTTTTTCATTTTGATGAAAGTTTTTGTAATGAAATGTTTTAAAATTCAAAAGTTTAGGTTTATGTTTGTTTTTATTTATTTTTTATTTATTTATTTTTGTGGGCTATAATGGATCTGTTGTAAAAAGAAATGAAAACAAAAGGATTATTAAGTAAAAGTAACAATTCTATGTTCTATTGAAAAGGATAATTGAAATGGTTATGGTCATGTAAATTTGTTTTCTTTTATTTCTATTTTTAAAGGTGTTTAAAAAAAAGAGATTTAAAAGATGTTCTTCAATTAAGGTGGTACATGCTATGTCTATAAACTGAACAATGATTTAAGAAACTTAAAATACTTAGATGGATTATGATGGTCTTAGTTATTTATTTATTTATTTATTTATTTATTTTTTGTTGTTGTTTATTTTGAATTAGACCACAATTTTGTTTTTAATCTTAAAAATTATCTATAAGGGTATAGTGAAAGGAGTGGATTTACGATCCATCACCTTGTAATATATAATGAATTGGAAATGATATTTTTCTAAAAACCAGTGTATATATACTGGTGTTTATGATTACAGGCAATGTCTGTATTTAGTATCTGCAAACTGCAAACTATTCTTCAATAAAATTTTCTTTAAAGGTCCCATTCTTCGTGATCCCATGTTTCAAACTTTAGTTAGAGTGTAATGTTGTTGTTAGAGTATAAATAAAATCTGTAAAATTTTAAAGCTCAAAGTTCAATGCCAAGCGAGATATTTTATTTAACAGAAGTCGCCTACATCGAACGGCCAGTTTGGACTACATCCCTCTACTTCCTTCTTTAATGACGTCACTAAAACAGTTTTTTGACTAACCTCCACCCACAGGAATACACAAGAGTTGCGTTTGTAGAGTGTGTTTGTCGCCATGTTGTTGAAACGCTGTTATTTCCATCCCGCAGTCCAATCACCGGGTCTGATTCTGGCTCAAATTGATAGGGTAAAATTAAAGACATGTTTACAATAACACTGAGCGCGTGCATCTCCACGTTATGGTAAGAGGCGTGACCTTTCCGGGCAAGATGCGCTAAACTGCTGTCGAATCACAACACAGGAACCGCTGGCACAATCAGAACTCGTTACGTATTTCTGAAGGAGGGACTTCATAGAACAAGGAAGTCATCAGCCCGTTTTTATGACAGTGGAAACAGCGGTATACAGATAAGTAAATTATGTGAAAAATACTGTGGTTTTTTACACGCGAAACATGAACACATGTTATATTGCACACTATAAACACAATCAAAGCTTCAAAAAACCATGAAAAACGGGACCTTTAATTTATTATTTTCGGGTCTTTATTCAACATACAGTATCTGGTTTCAAGGGTCCTAAACTGTTTATCCCCAACAAGATTGACCCATGTGGAATACCAAATGAAGTCCTAGAGAAAAAGATTTCAGAGAAGTGGCTATACCTGTAGTTCTGAGCTTAAAAGTATTGTACAATTTTGCACTTCACTGCTTAACCACTCATGGAGTCATAGAGACGGGAAGTCTGCATGCCTTAAGATGATACTAAATTAGTAGTGTGCAGTCTTTAAGTATACCACAACCTGCATACTTGGCATTTCCAAAGTCTAGAGACCTGTAAATATGCTGTTATTAGATGCTCAGTCAAAATATTCTGCATTTCAGATATTAAGTATGGTCATTATTTGCATCTTCTGCAACTTACTTGTCACTGATTGGTGGTGTCTTTTTGGATTTAGGTTTCATTTTGGGAACTACCTTTGTGACCTGTGAAAATATTGTTTTATTGTATATTGTAAAACCATCAAATACACAGCTGAATGATGCCTGGACAATCTCTAGCTGCTGAAGAGCATTGTCCAGTTAGTGCACACACATCGATGACCAAATACTGACACCTAGAAACATCCTGTGCTGCATTTCTTAAAAGCATCATAAGCCTAAGTTGACTTAGGCCTACGATGCTTTTTTTGGGAAACGCATATGTGATGGATGTTAATATAAATGTATACTCATAATATTAATGGATTTTCACAAATCATCCTTTCTTTCAATTTTTATTTATTTACTTAGTATTTGTCCTAGGGCTGTTTCGAATGCCATTTTTTGAGCTTCGAAGCTTAGGTGGCAATCAATATCGAATATTCGAAGCTTCGGTGGGTGGGGCTAAATATATAATAATAGTGTCGGTTTGCATTTGTATCATCTTTCACGACTTCACGTTTCACTCTTCGGCATCGTAAATGTGTTGCGGCAGACCCAGTGGAGTGCAGTGTTGCATTTGGTGCAATATGATCAGGTGGCACACATTCTTTAAATATTAATAAACATTTAATAATCTTTTAAATAGAACAGTTTCCGGTACGCATTATACGGGCAGGTTTATGCTCTGAAAACGGACAGTGCACAAGTGATACAAAACACAAAGTCTGTTGAGAGCAAGAACTTTAATAAGGTATTAATAACGAACATTTCTTTAAAACAAATGAATCCCAAAACAGAAATTAAATTAGTAACACACAGTGATTTCAACGAACTGTAATAAATAAAGAACACGGTAGCATGCTTATAAACAGTTGAATAAGAATAAATGAATTGTTTTTAAAATGACACAAAATGTAATATCTATTACAATTAGTTTTATTCTATATAAGGGATTTATTTTGTCTTATTCTGACTTTTTGTTAATTTAAATCTTTAAAATGTGCGATGCTTTTATTGAAAGCATGTTGCGGTGTTTTTTTTTATTTATTATTATTAGCCTGCAGTTCGTTGAACTACATTCATTTATTATTCGTAAATGTAATAATTACTGACACCGTAACGGGTTGGCTATTTAAATTTAAAGTAATTGTAATACATTTTATTCACTCCCTTATATAGAATAAACTGTAATAGGTTAAATAGAACAAGGTAATGTTAGCCTAGCTAGACAGCTCACATTTCAATGACAAAAATATTTAGGCTCTTTCAAACACTTAGCCTATATAAATCGCAACCCAGTGGTTGGAAACTATTGTGAAACTACCTATACTCGTTTCAAGTTGTGTGCGAGGAAGATGAGTTTGTCCACATTTTCTGGTAAAAGGGAACTTCGGGTCTTGTTGACGATGTAGCCAGCTTTTGAGAAAATGCGCTCTGATGGAGTTGAAGTGGCCGGAACGCAAAGAAGGTGTTTGGTTGCAAATGCCAGTTTAGGGTAGCGGTCACTGTTTTGCTTCCACCATGCCAGTGGGCCCGACTGTAATTTAGTAGCATCTCTCAAATACTGCTCCATCTCTGTCTTTGCGCTGTCTCCGCGTTCTTCTTCCTCTTCGTCATCAGCCTGCATCAGCATTGAAATCTCCTGCTGTTTTTTTTTGGCGGGTGGTGGTGGCGCATCCGTCTCCTCTTCTCCGTGGCTTGCTGACAGCTCTTCTCCCTTGCGAACGATCTGTTGCTGATGCAGATGTTCAGCTAGTCTGACAACCTAAACAAATAGCATTTTCTTAGTCTAATCTACTAGATTTCTTGCCGCGTGCTACTTACAGAACTCAGGTGATTTTTCAAACTTGTGGTGCTGTTGTGGTAGGCCAGTTTCAAATCGCATATTTGACACACTGCCTTTGTCTTGTCATCCTCACTTAATTTAAAGTGCTCCCAAACAGCTGAGGTCTTGGGCATTTTGTACCTATTCAGTATGAGATGAAATAAATCACTACGTTCGCCAACGGGCGGTTCAAGCATGAGTGAGAATGAGTCCGCGACGGAAGTCACGTGTTGAAAAAAAAAAAAAAGAATATTCGAATCTCAAAACTGAAAATCGAATGCCACCCCACCGAACGAATATTCGAATATTCGATTATTCTAGTACAGCCCTAATTTGTCCATGAAAACCTTATTTTGTTATCTTATTTTTGCCATTTTTGGAAATGGTGACACATTCTTTTGCATGGTGACGGCACTTCTGTTCAGCCTGCGCTGTGTCCTTAGACCGTGTCAAAGAATATACACTAACAAGAAGTGACACTCAATAGAACGTTCCAATGCAACACCGGCGCCCAGCAGCAGCCCTGCGTTTCCGCCATTTTGTGGTGAAAGCAGGTCGGCAGTCCACTAGTTTCTATGGCAATATCAGCTGCTTTGTTAAAAAAAAAAAAAAATACATTAAAGCTGAAATCCAACCTAAATGATGACAACACAGAATAAAATACTATCACTAGAGATTATCAAATCCTTTTAACAGTTTATTTTACACACTTTGTGTTTAAGTCTTCCACTTTTTCATAAAACATTTGCTCTCTAGAAACCCAGTCAGTTTGGGTTAAAATTCTTTAAAAGGCTTATAAACACTGAAATATTACCAACATATGAAATTAAATTAAGGACATGCATCAGGAAAATTGGGAATGTTGGACAATAAATACATGAATATAACAGCTTGATTTTGTAGTGTTGTCTAATGTCCGTTAAAGCAAAAGTGTCCAAAAGTGTGAATTGCTGGTAAAATGGTCAAATAAAACATATATAAGACAATACAACATTTACTGTAGGAGCCATACAATTTACTGGTGACTTAATTTAAAAAACTGTTCTATTGCGCTTCTGATTTGGCAGTGAAATTCGCCGATTTTGGGTGTATAAGATGTGAAGGATTCTATGGTCCAGTTAGTATTTTCAGCCCATAATGGCGGCCATGCTACAGGATCGCCATCTAGTGGCCGTTGCCCAAAAAGTATCAAAGTGTCTCCTCTTGGTTTGTAAGCTCTTGGTTGCGGCGTGTGTGTATTGGTGGCTGAATTCCAAATGGCACCCTAAACACTCGTGGTCTTCCTATGAGTCCGCACTTTTGTGACGTAATGCAGCTTTGACCGCTGGGTAAAGTCCTCTGCACAACTCGCAAACTCAGCTGAAGTGTGCACTGAGGGCGCATAGCGGCCGCAAAAGGTGGGTGCTTGTGAGCACCCTTCTGAAACCTAAAATGATGAATGGGACACTCTACGATTTCGGCCCTGTCCCAAATGGTACACTTCTATGCACTTTCGGTCCTGTGGACTTACAATGGCTGCCGCGTACATGTGTCCGTGAGTACATGAGTCCATGAGATTGTAGGGTGTCCCTTTTGTCATTTTTAGGCTTCAGAAGGGTGCTCGCGAGCGCCCCATTTGCGGTCGATATGCGCCCTTGATGCACACTTTTGCTGACCCCGTACTGGTGCGAGCTCCGCAGCAGTGGACTCGCAGAAAGGCCGTGAGTGTTTAGGATGCCATTTGGGACAGGGCCTTAGTGGAATTAACAGACACACGCACGCGGCAGCCATTGTAAGTCCACAATACCAAAAATGCATATAAGTGTGGGATTCAGCTGCTGGCTGCTGAGATGTGTCCTAAATAAAGAGACCATCAAAAATTTCAGTTCTCTTTGAGTTTTTTCCATTGTATCTATGATACAACAATGTCAGCGCTGTTTCATCTGGCTTTAAAATAGTTTAAATCACAGAGACTCACTTCACTGAATTCAACCGGTTCTCACTGGATTTCGCAGCACCGTTTAGTTGTCATGTGATCAAGACCAATCAGAGAGTGATCACCACCAGAGGGCTCCCTCACCTGAGTGCTAACCTGTCCTGGACTACATTTCCCAATACCCCGTGCCTGGGCTGATTACACACACACCTGTTCCACATAAACCAGACTATTTAAGCAGACGCACACATTCACCTGTTGTGCTGGCTAACATTATGTGTTTTGCCTCCTGCCTGCGTTGTGATTTACCTGATTGTTTATTGGATTACTCTGCCTTGCCTGCCGCTAGTGATGGGCAAATGATGCCTCATGAAGCACTGAGGCTTTCCCTCATTGTTTCGGGTAAAGATTCAAAGCTTCGAGAGTGTCGAAAACAGCGCCATCTGGTGTTTAGTAAAAAACAAAGCAGCCAAAACCCTGTGAAAGAAGCTTTGTCGGACGAAGAAGCAGCCATCCACGCAGTTTCATGTTACATGCTCAAATAAAAGCCTAATAGTGCGCGCGTGTGTTGAATTTATCTCCGTGATAAATTAATTTACCCTTTAACACTCTGAGGTCTGAGGGTATCGCTGGCGATACCACCGCGTTTTTTTTCTTACCAGTGTGAAAGAGACTCAAAATACTCCGTCAATGTTGCACATACAATTAAGAGTTATACGCCATTTTAATCTGTTGAATATCTTCTTTCATTTGTGTACACTCAGAGTAAAAACAAAATGTTGTGCTTTTTGTAAAATAAAGAAAACTAACATGATGCGTGATCTCTCGTCTCCCTCTGAACAAAGACCAATCTGATAGTTCTCAGAAAATGAACTGTAACTTAGTGAATACGAATGACAAAAAAATTAAACTTATGTCTAAAGAAACGTTGAAATGTCAGGTTTTAAATCGTGCAAGTCAAATCGAAAACAAACATTTTGTGTTTATGTAATCTGTATGAAAAGAGAGCCATGTCAGAAGTCAGTGATTCAGCTCATTATCCGCTAATGCGGCCACGCCCACGGAGTCAGCGCTATTCAGACGCAAATTCAGAAGCAATACATGCATTCATCGTCTCAATCTTGTATTTATTGTCTTGAAAAGTTTTTATCTGGATGTTAAAGCCATGGTTAGCGAACTCTAGAAGACATGCAGTTAGTTCCTGGTTCTTCTTCTTCTTTATATGGATTTGTGGCCTAAAGGTGTACAGAGCGCCCTCCGGCTGCAAGTATGAATTGTATCCAGCACTCATAGTGATGATATATAGAATAAATATAGAATAAATATTACTCCTCTGTATAGAAATTTGACATAAACATATAAGAATCCATCAATATTTCTCCAAATGTGCATGCTTTAAGCTAAAAGCCTATATGAAATGCCATAGAGGTAACATAATTGTTCAGACACTTTGCACCACAGAAATACATTATATTTTAAAGAATATAATAGAATACCATTATTTTAAATTGAGCTGAGACATGATTACAGAGGGTTTTTTCACACCCTACCTGACTGAAAGGCCTGATTAATATGCAAGTCATTTCAGGTCATTATTATTTGATTCTTTTGTCTTCTCAGGTGTAAATGGCCCATTATTCATGATCATTCACGCCTCCACGCATACTGTGTTTCTTGACAAAAAGTGACTTACAAAAACTAAATCAATATATTGTTTTATATGAAGGAGTAGGCAGCATAATTTTTACATAATTCTGAAGCAAAAACTCTAGTCTACAACCTCCAATACCCAGAAGTCTTATGAACACAGATTTAATATACTTTTTTTGGCCTTATTTCAGTGACTTAAGTTTTTTGTTTTTTCAATAACCACGCATAAACGTTATTCTTTCAAAAACACAAACATGTACATACATGTTCCTCACATATTATGGTAGCCTAGTTTGTGCTGAATACAGTGTAATGACACTTGTGTCATTAATGTGTTTATGAACAAATGAAAAAAGCACAAATGTCAGGTCATGTCAAAACTTCTCCAGGCCCCAAATCAGCCTCAGACTCCAGAGGGTTAAACTGTGGCATTTAATCCCAGTATGAATATCAATTTGATGTAACAGAAGAATAAATGAAGAGTTCATTTGCAAAAACCGATAAACGCCATTTTTAAAAAAAATGAACTAAGTGCTGTGCATTATTCTCCACATATAGCACGTTCTGTACCCTAAATCCATTTTGTCAGAAGAGCCGGTTTTGCCCACTTTCAGGCATCGCAAGTTCACGTTTTACAGCAGAAGCCGACAAGCGCCCTTGTTTGTGTACAGACAGAAACCAATAAGTCCGTTTTAGCGAATCAGCGCGCAGTATTCAGGTCAGGTGACAAGGCTTCTAGTCACTTCAAAAAGACGCGCTAGCTGAGGGAAGTTTTATCAAAGCTCACTAAAAGTGATCGAGGATTTATGATTTCGACTCCTGTAAGTCCTTGTACACCATACACGACTTACATGCTGAAAAATTGGTTGTCCTTTTGCTTGTGTGTGTGTGTATTAGTGCGTGTGTGTGTACTTGTGTGCCGATCTGTGTGTGTGTGTGTGTGTGTGTGTGTGTGTGTGTGTGTGTGTGTGTGTGTGTCGATCTGTGTGTGTGTGTGTGTGTTTGAGAGAGAGAGAGAGCGTGCGCGCGCGTGTGTGTGTGTGTGTATATGTGTGTGCCGATCTGTTTGTGTGTGTGTGTGTGTGTGTGCGCGCGTGGGTGGGTGTGTGTGTGTGTGCGTTTGTGTGCACATGTGTGTTTCAGAGTGTTTTAAATGCAATTACTTGGGTTTTGTTTAACTATGAAACATGAAATGTGGAGTTATCTGCTTTTGCCAAAAAACGACTGTTGGAGTTATCTGCTTTTGCTAAAAAACAAACTTTTAATATATATATAAAACATACTTTCAATGAATTTTAATTTTTTAATTTACCTATATTTTTTAGAGTTATCATTACTTAATCAAAACAGCCCAACTGCAGTTTGATTGTTATTAATTGGAATGCACAATAAAAAAAACATGATTTGTGAGAATTCATAAAAATGGAGTTATCTGTTTTTGCAAATAAACTCTTCAAATGTAAACATATGAATTGCATATGGCAAATATTTTATTTTCCTGAAATGACTTCTATTCTTCATATTACTTCTATAACTGGGTATCTAAAAATTTAATTGAATAAGTCTGAATAAAAACCTACTCATAAAGTAAGATCTGGGGGTTCGAGCATTCTGATACGCAAAGTGAATCGCGCAAGTGATTGGACAGAAAGTGAGGCTTTGTTTGTCATTGGTCACGTGATTTCTACGTTACCGACACAAGCCTCGAATCAAGGCTTCATCTGGCATGCCCACTGCTTTTGCTGGTTCTTGACCCCTGCCTGTATGACTACGATTGTTTAATAAAGCTGCACATGGATCCCACCGAGTCTGCCGCCTCGTTACAGTAAGCCACTTTGTTTGGCTTTTTGTGTATAAACATTATATCAAAAGTGTGATAAATATTTGTTATAATTTCATCAAATAATTTTTTTCTCTATAATTATTGTTTATCGCCTAGCTTTATGTGCATGGTTAAATCATTTATAATAAAAAAATATAATTATAACTACAAAATTAAATTAAAACAAGATCTGGCAATTTGCATTTCATGGTGACTTTAAGGAACTGTAATTCTGGACAGATAAGGGTGTTTTAAGGGTGTTGTCTTGCTTCTCTGTAACTTATATTTTTTGAGTGTGTGTCTGAGACTGATTAAACACAGTGTGTGTGGAAACACCCATGAAAACTAAAAACTTATCAGCAATGAGGCTCTTCAGGACCAGGAATGAGGAAGCTGCTTTACAGACACGCCTGTTTTACACACGTCACTAAAACACAGAACCAGGAAACAGGAATCACATGACTTCAGAGAAAGTGAAACTGTAGTGTAGTTGAGCTGTTGTGTGTTTGTGTCTCTGTATTCATGCTTTAAAATGGCAGAAGCCAGAATTTCTCAGGATGATTTCATGTGTTCAGTGTGTCTGGATCTCCTGAAGGATCCTGTGGCCATTCCCTGTGGACACAGTTACTGCAAGATCTGTATTACAGGCTGCTGGGATCAGGAGGATCAGATGGGAGTCTACAGCTGCCCTCAGTGCAGACAGACCTTCAGTCCAAGACCTGCTTTAGCTAAAATCACCATTCTGGCTGAACTGGTGGAGAAACTGAAGAAGATTAAACTTCCTGCTGACTGTTACGCTGGAGCTGGAGATGTGCAGTGTGACGTCTGTACTGGAAGAAAACACAAAGCCATCAAGTCCTGTCTGGTGTGTCTGAACTCTTACTGTCAGGATCACCTTGAACAACATGAGAGTTTGTTTAAAGGTGAAGGCCCTGTTGTTTTTTTAGGAGGTTTATTTTTTCGAATATTCTGGCATTTTTGGGGCCCTTAACATGCTCAAAAACTTTGCACACACACATCGGAATCATCGGCCAACAGGGCCGGGCAGAAGCTGGTATTTGGGCGTGGCAGGGGGGCTCGACAGCGCCCCCTTGAACAGTGTCTAAAAACTTGGTCCATATATCAAACACGCTTGCATGTATTTGTATGAAATAGGGATGGGCAGATCGATATGAAGTATCGATATATCGATACTGACGTTGAGTATTGAAAGTATCGATACTCAAATTAAAATTTCGATACTAAGGTATATTTTTTTTTACCAGTTATTTTGTTTATTTAAATTTAATGCATACAATATGCATTGAAATGGACAAATAACCTATGTTAGCGAATAATTTGTAGTAGAAGTATTGATCTGAACACACAAATGCTGCAAGTCAGAACCAATCAATCACAGAGAGTGACACTACAAAACAGGGCTAAACAGGCGTTTAGTATCGTGATGCTTTTGGGAAACGCAGCCAAGAACAATGCTTAACAGAAGACAGAAAAACATATTATTATTATTATTTCACAATAAACCAAATGAAATAGTAGCCTACATAGTTTGTGCAATTACATTTATTTAAATTGAACGTTAAAAGTTCATATTGATGTTCTGTCAGAATACAAATGTTTCATTTTATGGGTGCAACAGCCTGTCTCTGGCAGTCCCTTATGAAAATGAACCATTACTATAGTGACCATAGTTCAGCTAGACATAGGCTTATTTGTAGATTTTCCATGGTTTACCAAGTAAACATTTTAACCATGTGTAAACAAAAATATAATCTAATAAACTGCAATTAAGGCATATTGAATGTTAAAATGCCTTTCAAATATGTTAAGTGGGTATCATGACCCATTTTACTCTTAGTAATTCAATAATTTAATAAATGTTAAAATCTATAAGTTCATATTAGAGGTATCATATCAGTATCGGTGATACTGGCCTTGAAAGTATCAGTATCGTATCGAAAACAAAATAAGTGGTATCGCCCATCCCTAGTATGAAACTCAATACACATATAGACCTCATCGGGCCAAACAACTTTCATGCTCCAAGTTATACGCCAGCACAACAGGAAGTCGGCTATTACGGGTTCTTTGGAAAACGCATGCTCTGGAATTTGATATATTCACAGATATTCGCATTAGATTGCATTAGACTTCTAAGGGCACTGTTGAATTTGCGCAAATAACACAGACATGGCAGATTAGGATGATATCCTGCACTCGTTTGAAATTGACATAACATTCTATGACATGAAAGTCATCTCAATTTAAACGATCTCATGGATGTGGCTGTTGTGGTTTGTGATCATATGGGCACCAGCTGCTGCAGTAAATGTGGTCAAATGACTTTGACATAGTCCTTTTATGTTTAACTGTTTTAAATGCCCATTGCCCACCATGCACAGTTGCCATGAAGCCACCGGGGCTTAAATTATATTTTTTCTTATAATTTACATTGTTGCAGCAACTTTTTTCAGTCTCTCTGTCTGAACACTGTTTTAGTTTCAGTTTCTTTAAGACCCGATTTCCAAAAATCTTAGTCTGCTCTGATTGGTCAGCCGGTCCCCGTCTGTTGTGATTGGTCTACTGCTTAGTCTGTGTGTCAGAAATGTAACACGCTTTACCATAAATGGTGAGTAGCTGCTGAGGCTTCCTGAGATGCTGAAAACACTACTGTAACTACACTATGGCAACAGTTTTGCTGTATCGGTTTAAAACTGAGTCCAATAATGACAGTCAAGAAGAACAAACTGATCAACCTGAACCATCTTCGCAAGCATGGCTAATACAGGATATTTTATACCTCTCTTACATTTCAGATGTTATAAATGATGTTTTAATTGTCATTTCACAAGTTCGCCAGCCCGTTCAGTCTTAATAGTTCATTTAAATGAACTTACTGTCTTCAAGGGAGCCTTGAACCCTGAGGCTCAGGCTGAGTTCAACCCCCCAATAATGGTACTACGTACAGGCAGGGGCGTAGCAGCCATTTTAAAAGTGGGGGGGACAGCTGTATGGTGATGTGACCCAAAGCTGATATTCATAATAATAAATTCTAAATAGAATACCAATTGGCATTTTACAGCACCCTAGTGGCAATTTTGGGAACATGCCATGATAGCTTACAGGAACCTATTTTTGTGAAATCATCCTCAAAATTTAAAAATACTGCAGGACTTTGAGACCAATGTGAGACCATCTATACTTTATTTAGATAAAGATATTTTATGATATTTAAAATATTTCAGTTACACTACATTTGAACAATAACTTTTCTTACTTCTTAATAGTTGTGTTAAATGAGTATACAGATTACATCTACAGTAATTTTATACAGCATACATTTTATGAAAATATATCAATAAAACCTAAAAAAATATATATTTACAAGTATTTAATATTTTCATGATCGAAGTGAGATTTTTAAACAAAACTTCCAAACTGAATTATACATTAATATACATTAATTAATATAATTATACATTAATTAATACAGTAGTTAACACTATTGGACCACACAGCCTTTATACATAAAACTAATTTTATTTAACAGTTTGAACATAAAATAGAAAATGTTATCTTTTTTTTCTAGCGATTATCGTTGATTTGATTACACAGATCCTATTTAAACTGAGCTGACCTAGACAATGACGGCTTTGCATTCAATAATAAAATGCCTTAAACTGGAAATTCAGTGTTTAATCGTGTCATTATAAATTACTATACTCTCCTATTTGATACTGTTCAGTGCTTTGACACAATCTGTATTATTAAAAGCACTATATAAATAAAGGTGATTGATGGTTGATCTTTTGTTTTAAGGAATTAAATTGATGTGTAATTCCTTAAAATATTGGCAAGCAGTAACACTGCCTTAAAAATAGTCAATCTGCTTTTTTTATACAAATCTCACCTGTACACATTCTGGAGAGGTTGAGCAACTGTCCCCTCTCTCTGTCAGTGACGTCACAGCCTGCCTTTCCTACAGACCAGTTAGGACATAAAGTAGAATATTTACATAAAGTATAAAAATATCTATATTTTAAATTTGATAAAGTATTTTAAGATATTCGGTGCAAAACAAATTTGATTTATTGTGAAAGGATAATTCTACTCCGCGAGCAGCACGTAGGCAACAAAAGACAGCAGAAACCAATAATTTGTTACGTCTCATTTAGCAGACGCTTTTATACAAAGCGACAAGTAGGAGAGCATTTAACACACTGAATCCGGCGCGACGTGACGAGGTCCATACGGGTTCTGTTGTCTTTTGACGTTACAGTAACAGTTAGTTTAAATCATAACATGAAAACTTTATCGCGTGATTCGTGTCATCGCGACATACTGTAACATACTTACAGTGTGTGTTTGAAAAAAGGATGTAATCGCCCTTTGCTTTTTTCTGGGGTGCATTTTATCCCAGACGGCCTAATAGCAAAGCGAATGAACGAACGAAAACTCACAACAGCAACAAGAGATTTGAAGCTCATAGCAGACGCGCCCAAGAGATGATTCGCTCTGTGATTGGCTGAATGTTAGTTCACTCAAATCTAAGTAACAAATCAGAGAACACTGCCGGTGCCGGAAATATTCACGCTGGATCCAAAAAAATAAAAAATAGCAGGGGTCAGAATCACCTGTTTCTAAAAGTGCGGGGGACGTGTCCCCCCCGTCCCCCCCGGTTGCTACGCCCCTGCGTAGAGGGAGAGTGAGAGGTGGAGATGGGGAGGTGGAGGTATGCATAATGATGATTGACAGGACTGAATGATTAGTCTCCTCCCAAACTCCCTTTGGAGTGACTTTGTGCTTTTTAATTTTGCAGAGATTTTTCAATGTCAAACAGATGGGGAAAGCATAATAGGACCCTTTTAAATATAATATTTTAAAATATTCTAATCTGGTATTACTTGCTTTTTTTTCTAAGTAACACAAAATAATGTATTTTAAGGAATGTCTCATCTGTCCGTATATTGAAAGTGGCATAAAAGATCCATACAACTCCAAGGGGGGTAATCTGATCCTGCATCCCAGTGTGCAAACTATCTACCTAATCCGCCCTAAATAGTATTGAATAATACTAATGTCAGATACTGTTTAGGATGGATAGTATGCACATTGAGATGAAAGCTGAGTCTTCTGAAACAATAAGAAAAATCAAATATAATTGCATGTTTAGTCACCTGACATGCATGAGCCGGTGAGGTTTAATGTTATTGACGTGTCACCATATTTGATTTGGGCTCTATAAACAGAGACATTATTCAGAATATCTTCTTTTGTGTTCTGCAAGAGAAAATCATACAAGTTTGGAAAGACATGAGGATGAGTATGTCACAGACCTGCCAGGCTCCACCATCAACCAATCACAACGCACTCCCTCACCAGAGTATTGATAACGCGCATCTGCATACAATCAGCACACTCATCACCAGACTATTTAAGTGCACTGCTCACCTCACTCAGTTGTCTGGTCTCGTTTACACGTAATGGACTTCTCCCACGATTGTCTCCAGTGTTTTCAGTTACTTGCCTGTCTCCATACTCCAGCGTGTGCTAATTGTCTTCGTGCTCCAGCATCTGTGTGTGACTACTTAACTCCGTTGAGTGTGTCTGCTGTCATCCGTCAACAATCCATCCGCGCGATCATTATCTGTTAGACAAAGACTCATTTAAGTGTCAAGTTATCATCCGACAAGCCTACAAATCCAGCTCACTTACCTGCATTACAGTTTATACCTGCTGTAATAAACATAATTCATCGTCATATCCTGTGTTCTTTGAGTATCTGTCCATAACAGTAAACAATGAAAGAATTTACATTTCTTACATTGAACTATCCCTATAAAACTAGACATTGATGAAATAATGCTGACACTTATGACTGAACCTATAAACTTATCATGAAAAATCTTTAACCCTCAATCTCAGCACTTCACTGATATTGGATTCATATCTGTTTACTTGATGATTCATGTGATGTTTCTCCTGTCATTGGTTTGTCCTTTAGCACCAGCTGAAAGAGACGCAGAGGTTGTTCCAGCAGAGGATCCAGCAGAGAGAGAAAGATCTTCAGCAGCTGAGAGAGGCTGTGGAGTCTCATAAGGTGAGTCTGGAGAAGAAGAGAAGTTTGTGAAGTCTCAGTCAGGACTCACTGAATCCACTGTGTGATTGTGATGTGTGTCCTAACAGCGCTCTGCACAGGCAGCAGTGGAGGACAGTGAGAGGATCTTCACTGAGCTCATCCGCTCCATTGAGAGAAGCCGCTCTGAGGCCACACAGCGGATCAAAGATCAGGAAAAGACTGCAGTGAGTCGAGCTGAAGGACGACTGGAGCGACTGGAGCAGGAGATCAATGATCTGAGGAGGAGAGACGCTGAGCTGGAGCAGCTTTCACACACACAGGATCACATCCATTTCCTGCAGGTAACAGAGATCTAGAAGAACAGGATCATAGTGGACTTGAGCAAGAGACTCACAGAGAAACATTTCATGAGAGCAGAATGAGCCGTTGACTGAAGTGTTGATCTGTGTGTTCGGTTATTATATCATCATCAGTCAGACTCTCATCTGATCTTCTTCTTTTGAGAGAGACGCACTTACAAATGCAGTTCAGCTCTGGAAATCTCTT
The DNA here is from genome assembly GCF_024489055.1 of Chanodichthys erythropterus. Taxonomy (NCBI): domain Eukaryota; kingdom Metazoa; phylum Chordata; class Actinopteri; order Cypriniformes; family Xenocyprididae; genus Chanodichthys; species Chanodichthys erythropterus. Next base: position 38,748,376 of record NC_090228.1, on the reverse strand, counting down.
AGGAAACATCTTCTTGAAAGATATATTGAGCTTCCAGACAGCAACAGCTCAAAGCTTCACTAATATTTAAACAATTTTTAGTTTCAGTCTTGCCCAGCTAGATTTCCCATCATCTCTTAACTTTTTACAAACTTTGACTTATACTACAAATTTTCAGTAACGAAAATCATATAGTCTTCAAACCTGCTGAAACCTTTTATAATAATTTTCATTAACACTATAACACAGTTCGTAAATACGGGAAGAAGGAGGCGGGAACCGGCAAACATTCAACATAACTTTAATTCAAAATAAACAAATACAAAACGAAAGAACGTCTGTGAGGGTCTGCCGGCCACACAAACATAATAAAACATAAAATAAAGTCCAGGCCTGGTCCTCTCTCGTCCTTCACTGTCATCGCTCCTCCTTTTATGCTCCCGTGAGAGACTCAAGGCCGGTGCGCCTCGCAGGTGATGCTCATCATCTCTCGCGTCACCGGCCTCATGCCGTTCCCTCACGGCTCTCGCCCGCCCTGGTCGCCACATACCCCCATCACCCCTTACAGGCCGGGGGGTACTCCCGAGACTGCGCTCTACTCCCCCCCGGGGCCTGTCTCGGCGGCTGCAGCACCTGGGGGTAAGGACAGACGAGACGAGAGAAAGGAGACGGAAGCAAGGGGAGCGACAGGACGAGAGGGGAGAGAGGAAAAAAGAGAGAAAAAAAATTCTGGGTCCGGTTCCCAGACACACTGCCGCTCGGTCCTCAGCCTGCCGAGATGCTCTTCCTTGCGGTGCCATGTGACGGCACTGGACGCTCTGTGGACGGCCCGATCCTCGACCACCTCTTGGCGGCCGGCGATGGCTCCTTCGGTTGAGGGCAGCCGGCAGCGATTCCGCCGTCCCCTGCTCCTCCCCTTCATGGCGGACGGTAGCAGGCTCCGGCCCACGGCAGACGACGGCACTCCTCCGCTCCCTCCAGGACGGCAGCCACCCCACCTCGTCCCAGGAGCACGGCATCTGGGTCTCCGTCCCACCTTTCACAAGGCTCCAGTACCACCGCCTCGGGCAGCCTCTCGCGGTCTTCACTCCCGCGCTGCCCGAACTCCGCAGCACCGCGATCCCCCTCAACAGCGAGGGCTCTCCGACAGCATGTCCCTCCTTCCTCCCGGGTTTCGGCACCAATGTAACACAGTTCGTAAATACGGGAAGAAGGAGGCGGGAACGGATGGAGAGAGAGGAAGAGAAGAGGAAGCTAGAGAAACAGGAAGAGGAGAGGAAAAGAATTGAGAGAGAGGAAGAGAGAAAGAGGATAGAGAGGGAAGAGGAGCGGAAACTGAAGGACGAGAGAGGACCAGGCCTGGACTTTTTTTATGTTTTATTATGTTTGTGTGGCCGGCAGACATCCGCGAGGGTCTGCCGGCATTACTTTTATTTTGTATTTGTTTATTTTGAATTAAAGTTTTGTTTGAACGTTCGCCGGTTCCCGCCTCCTTCCCACATCTACGAATGTGTTACAAACACATTATTGAATTTGACAGTATTTAAACCACAAAACCTCAAATGTTATAAATAATAGTCAGTCTACTTACAAATGCAGTTCAGCTCTGGAAATCTCTTAGGAAACATTTTTATATTAATATTAATATAAAACTTTTATAAATTTTTATTTATTTATTTTTACAACAAGGTGAAATTCATTAACCAGATGGTACTGGTTTCACCTAGCTAGATTTTAACATCATCTCATTTCATCGTCATTTACTTTTATTTTTTTACTTTAACCCTCAGGTTGTGTTCAAAACCCTATAACACATGTGATGTTCCCGGTCAAAAATGACCGGCCCATAAAAAAAAGCATATAAATCACTCATTATACCATATTTTCACCCAATCTTGGATTCAATCTTTTTGTCAACAAGTTCTCTTTCAATTAGGACTGGTTTTATATTTTGATTTGGATCTGAATAATCATAGGCCTCATTTATTTGAGAGTAGGCATTTCATTTTTTTAGTAATTTTTTTTAAATTTTTGAATAATTTTGGAAATATTAAATAAAATCTGAAGAAAATTGGTATTGTTGATCACACTAGTCTACTCTAATGTTTCACCAGGAATTTTGTTTTGAAACTTTTGTTTTGTAAAAAAATATGGCACATAGTCACACTTGTGGTGTTCCCGGTCAAAAATGACCGGCCTATAAAAAATAGCTTATAAATCACTCATTATACCATATTTTCACCCAATCTTGGATTCAATCTTTTTGTCAACTTGTTCTCTTTCAATTAGGACTGGTTTTATATTTCTGTTTGCATCTGATTAATCATGGGCCTCATTTATCTGAGAGTAGGCATCTCATTTTTTGAGTAAAAAACAAATAATTTATGAGTAAATTTGGAAATATTAAAAAAAATATATGAAAAAAATGGCTACTGTTGATCACACTAGTCTACTCTAATGTTTCACCAGGAATTTTGTTTTGAAACTTTTGTTTTGTAAAAAATATGGCACATAGTCACACTTGTGGTGTTCCCGGTCAAAAATGACCGGCCTATAAAAAATAGCTTATAAATCACTCATTATAACATATTTTTACCCAATCTTGGATTCAATCTTTTTGTCAACTTGTTCTCTTTCAATTAGGACTGGTTTTATATCCTGTTTGCATCTGATTAATCGTGGGCCTCATTTATCTGAGAGTAGGCATGGTCAAAATGGTCACAATGGCCGACCATTGAAAGTGAATGGGAGAGATTGAAAATAACAGAACAATTTAGTTTTCAGGAGCATGTTCATTATTTTCATGTACACATATGAGCATATGTGCTTGCAAACATCGAGCCCTTGGACCTGTGCATGTAAACTTTTGCAGCTCGTTTTTGTATTTGGTTGCGTTGTGAACTTTTGCAGCGCGTTTTTGTATTTGGTTGCGTTGTGAATTTTTGCAGCGCGTTTTTGTATTTGGTTGCGTTGTGAACTTTTGCAGCGCGTTTCTGTGTTTGGTTGCGTTGTGAACTTTTGCAGCGCGTTTCTGTGTTTGGTTGCGTTGTGAACTTTTGCAGCGCGTTTTTGTATTTGGTTGCGTTGTGAACTTTTGCAGCGCGTTTCTGTATTTGGTTGCGTTGTGAACTTTTGCAGCGCGTTTCTGTATTTGGTTGCGTTGTGAACTTATGCAGCATGTTTTTGTATTTGGTTGCGTTGTGAACTTTTGCAGCGCGTTTCTGCATTTGGTTGCGTTGTGAACTTTTGCAGCGCGTTTCTGTATTTGGTTGCGTTGTGAACTTTTGCAGCGCGTTTCTGTATTTGGTTGCGTTGTGAACTTTTGCAGCGCGTTTCTGTATTTGGTTGCGTTGTGAACTTATGCAGCATGTTTTTGTATTTGGTTGCGTTGTGAACTTTTGCAGCGCGTTTCTGTATTTGGTTGCGTTGTGAACTTTTGCAGCGCGTTTTTGTATTTGGTTGCGTTGTGAACTTTTGCAGCGCGTTTCTGTATTTGGTTGCGTTGTGAACTTATGCAGCATGTTTTTGTATTTGGTTGCGTTGTGAACTTTTGCAGCGCGTTTCTGTATTTGGTTGCGTTGTGAACTTTTGCAGCGCGTTTCTGTATTTGGTTGCGTTGTGAACTTATGCAGCATGTTTTTGTATTTGGTTGCGTTGTGAACTTTTGCAGCGCGTTTCTGCATTTGGTTGCGTTGTGAACTTTTGCAGCGCGTTTCTGTATTTGGTTGCGTTGTGAACTTTTGCAGCGCGTTTCTGTATTTGGTTGCGTTGTGAACTTTTGCAGTGCGTTTCTGTATTTGGTTGCGTTGTGAACTTATGCAGCATGTTTTTGTATTTGGTTGCGTTGTGAACTTTTGCAGCGCGTTTCTGTATTTGGTTGCGTTGTGAACTTATGCAGCATGTTTTTGTATTTGGTTGCGTTGTGAACTTTTGCAGCGCGTTTCTGTATTTGGTTGCGTTGTGAACTTTTGCAGCGCGTTTTTGTATTTGGTTGCGTTGTGAACTTTTGCAGCGCGTTTCTGTATTTGGTTGCGTTGTGAACTTATGCAGCATGTTTTTGTATTTGGTTGCGTTGTGAATTTTTGCAGCGCATTTCTGTGTTTGGTTGCGTTGTGAACTTTTGCAGCATGTTTTTGTATTTGGTTGCGTTGTGAACTTTTGCAGCGCGTTTCTGTGTTTGGTTGCGTTGTGAACTTATGCAGCATGTTTTTGTATTTGGTTGCGTTGTGAATTTTTGCAGCGCATTTCTGTATTTGGTTGCGTTGTGAACTTTTGCAGCATGTTTTTGTATTTGGTTGCGTTGTGAACTTTTGCAGCACATGTGTTGTCAAACTCATGAAGAAGTTACCCGTTGTACTCCAGTGAAGTCCACAATATGGAGAAAAATCCTGCAAAGTTTTCCTCAACCTTATTTTCCTTTCAACTGAAGAAAGAAAGACATGGGGTGAGTGAATTATCAGGAAATTTTAATTATAAAGCAAATCCTTCTTCTTTTGAAGCCGGGTCACTGCAGTCACGGCCAGTTTGTGTTTGTGTGTGTGTGTGTGTGTGTGTGTGTGTGTGTGTGTGTGTGTGTGTGGTAATGTCAGATGGATAAATGTATATTAGATGCAGGTTAGGGTAGGATCAAATTTCTCTCTGTGGAAAAGAATGTGTGTAATACTCAAAAAAGTTTGTATGTTTTAACGTGTGTGTGTCTGGGTAGCGTGTGTATAAATGTATCGATACATGCACAGGTCCAAGGGCTCGATGTTTGCAAGCACATATGCTCATATATGTACATGAAAATAATGAACATGCTCCTGAAAACTAAATTGTTCTGTTATTTTCAGTCTCTCCCATTCACTTTCAATGGTCGGCCATTGTGACCATTTTTGACCATGCCTACTCTCAGATAAATGAGGCCCATGATTAATCAGATGCAAACAGAAATATAAAACCAGTCCTAATTGAAAGAGAACAAGCTGATAAAAAGATTGAATCCAAGATTGGGTGAAAATATGGTATAATGAGTGATTTATAAGCTATTTTTTATAGGCCGGTCATTTTTGACCGGGAACACCACAAGTGTGACTATGTGCCATATTTTTTACAAAACAAAAGTTTCAAAACAAAATTCCTGGTGAAACATTAGAGTAGACTAGTGTGATCAACAGTAGCCATTTTTTTTCATATTTTTTTTTTAATATTTCCAAATTTACCCACAAATTATTTGTTTTTTACTCAAAAAATGAGATGCCTACTCTCAGATAAATGAGGCCCATGATTAATCAGATGCAAACAGAAAAATAAAACCAGTCCTAATTGAAAGAGAACAAGTTGACAAAAAGATTGAATCCAAGATTGGGTGAAAATATGGTATAATGAGTGATTTATAAGCTATTTTTTATAGGCTGGTCATTTTTGACCGGGAACACCACAAGTGTGACTATGTGCCATATTTTTTACAAAACAAAAGTTTCAAAACAAAATTCCTGGTGAAACATTAGAGTAGACTAGTGTGATCAACAATACCAATTTTCTTCAGATTTTATTTAATATTTCCAAAATTATTCAAAAATTTTAAAAAATTTACTCAAAAAATGAGATGCCTACTCTCAGATAAATGAGGCCCACGATTAATCAGATGCAAACAGAAATATAAAACCAGTCCTAATTGAAAGAGAACAAGTTGACAAAAAGATTGAATCCAAGATTGGGTGAAAATATGGTATAATGAGTGATTTATAAGCTATTTTTTATGGGCCGGTCATTTTTGACCGGGAACACCACGAGTGTAACAAGGTAACAAAACCCCCACAAAAAATTAAGAAAATGTCCAAAAAAATATTGAGATTTAGTTATACCCTTTGGGAACAAAGTCACTAAGTCTCAGTCCAAAGCGATAACATTAACTAGTATTTTCGGGAAAAAGAAAATTGGTGTTCGGGTCAAATTGACCCGAACACAACATGAGGGTTAATGTTTACCAAAATTAGATAATCTTCAAACCTGCTGAAACCTTTTATAATAATTTTTAGTAACACATTAATGAATTTGACAGTGAAGTCCTCAAACAGGAAGTGAGGTTGTATATTAGCAATGCTTCAGTGTATTTAAACCACAAAACCTGACCTTAGGATTGTGTCCTAAGAGTCCTTGTGAATTTCAGAGCCACTAACTGCTCAAATATTATAAATAATGATCAATCTACTTGTTGCCTTTGAACTGCTTTTCGTGATCAAATCTACTCAACCCTGTCATGTGACTCCATTGATGCACTTGATCTGTTTCATTTATGTTATTGGCAGATGTTTGATCATCAAGTGTTTTCCTAGAAAGTTCTCATATACTGTAAGTGTCAAACACTAGATCTTACAGCTCTAACATGATATAATGAACATGAGAAGAATGAAGCTGATGCTGTGAAAGTGCTGGATTGAGGAGAGTTACTAAAGATCAACAAGAGCTGCTCAAATCTGACAGTAGAGCAGGTTATTGGCTGAAGTGTGGAGGTGATGAGCTTTGATTTCTGTTTTCTGTAGAGTTTCCAGTCTCTCTCAGCTCCTCCTGAATCTACAGACGTAAATGTCGATCCCTTCAGTTCTCTCTCCTCTTTTGATGTTGTGAGAGAATCTGTCCGTCAGCTGAGAGACAAACTGGAGGATTTCTGCAAAGAGGAGCTGAAGAAGATCTCTGACAGAGGTAAAGTCCTGGAGATTCATCTGCTCTCAGAAATGATCCTCCATCATCTCATATCATGTAGAAGATCATATAAATGTCTTAGGAATGGATGCAGGGATCATTTTCTCTTGTCATGATAATCACACTCTTCATGTCTGTTGATTTTCACAGTCACTTTCACCAACATTGTTCCCAGAACCAGGAACGACTTCCTACAATGTAAGTCACTCATGTCGTTCCACACCTGCAAGACCTTTGTTCATCTTCGTAACACAAATTAAGATATTTTTGATGAAATCTGAGAGGTCAATTACCACATTCAAGGTCCATAGAAGTAGTAAAGACAATGTTAAAGGGTCATGAAACCCTGTTTCAGCAGCAGTCAGTTCTCACCACAGTTTTGAAACATGACACAGAAGTGGGCGTGGTTAAGCTGCAGAGTGGAGGGGGATCAGGGGAGACTGACAACACAGCAACAGCTTCCGATTCTGATTCAGACAGTTTTATTTTGCTCTCATTAAAAGCATCAAAGCTTCCCACAAATGCACGCTGTAAATTACCATTACATGCAAAACAATATACACATGGCATTTGCTATGATTTAATGCACAAATAAAAACACAGTCATTCACATTTTGTTCTCTGCATCGAATACATATATGAACATGCCGTCTTTGATAACTTTTGAGACTTATTTTGCAGCGTTTTTATAAACTACAATGCAGATGAATTGCGTTTGTGTCGAAGACATATTTAAGAGAACTTGTGCGATGCAGAAAGCAAAGACAAACACTTGTTTTTGATCCATTAATGCATCTCTCGCTTACTGTATGTGATCCACTGTTTGAAGCGCCTGTCAGAGGAAATCAATGCATGCTGTCATGAATAATCATATATTATGTCAGTTAAATGATATACGCACTGTGTTTACATCCAAACGGGGCTCAGTATTGGCAGACACTGTTCACGTGAGCAGCGTGACGCATGCATGTGATGCTGATGCAGGAGCCGGCCAATACAGAGCCACTGTTCTGGTGTGAACACGAAAGCTCTGAACTGCGTCAACTGCATAGGAGACTGACATGGAAGAGGGAAAAATGTTGAATAAAGTTGTTAATTTTGTTTTTTTGCACAAAAAGTATTCTCGTTGCTTCATAACATTAAGGTTGAACCACTGCAGTCACGTTGACTATTTTAATGATGTCTTTATTACTTCTCTGGACCTTGAGTGTGGTGATTTCATTGTGTTTTATGGAGGATAAAAAAATCTCTCGGATTTAATAAAAAACATCTTAATTTGTGTTCTGAAGTTGAATGAAGGTCTTGCGGGTTTGGAACGAATGAGTGTAAGTAATTAATGAAAGAAATTTCATTTTTGAGTGAACTAACCATTTAAAAGGTTTAAATGTCAGTACAGTGTGTAAGTAATGGTGTTTCAATGAGAGCAGTATCTGATGGATCAGTTACTGGATCAGCATGCATCATACTTCTGGTTCCAGGTCAATTCTAAAGTGTGGTTGTAGAACTTGTAAGGCATTGATGCAAAAACTTGGGAAAATGAGATCCAAGCAGTAGATAAAGTTGATGGAAAATTATTTATTCATTACAATTAAATTTAGCCTCACACGCAAACTTTAATCGATAATGAAAATACTTAATAAAACCAAAAGGTAAAATAACAACCATAAAGAAGCAGTCAATAGTTAATGATAAAATTTAGAGTATTGTAAAATCCAGAGTATTGTATCTAATAGATGAAGATCAAAAAGAGCAATAATTAAGACATTTGCAGATAAGAGACAAAAAAGCAGAAGCCAAGGAGAGCAAAGGAGAGAAAAAGCTGAATTATCAATGACCCGGTCAGCTTTATACCATGAGCATATAGGGAAATTTACATCCCACACAAACGGATGTTTTTGTTAAAAGAAAAGGTTAAATGGTTTTACCCAGTGTCAAAAATAGATATAAGAGTTGTTTTGACCCCCTTTGGGAATTTTGCAAATCTTACCCTTTTAAATGTCATCAGGAATATTATATTATAATATAGACATATTTTGATCAGATTTCAAATTCAAATGGTTAATTCTGAAAAACATCACTTCTACAATACTTGGCAGGCGTCCAATGTCTAACCACAAACGTGTCAGTGTGACCTGTCACACTGGAACACTTGAAGAACAATTGAACATAACAAGCATACTTAAATATAAAATAAGAATAATCATAAAGGTACAATCACAAGTGAATACTTGAAAATATGATGTGAATTAATATGTAAAGTAGAAGTACATAAATATAGGAAATCAAAAGTGAAACTGATAAATCATAAGCCATAAATGATTAAAATTAATATTAATAGAAATGCATGAATATGAATATTGACCATTTCGGATCCATCACGCATGTAACTAGTATGATGGCGTATCGATGTGGGTTATCAGCGCTGAGAGTGAGTGTGAGGCTGGTGTGTTTCAGACTCTGAGTGCACAATAGTGTGGGAGAAGAAGCCGACTGCAGCCGAGGAGCAGAGAGCCCGACGCCTGCTGCTGCCGCCCACCTTCCTGTGCGGCGTCAGCAGCGACTCCGAGCCTGAGGTCGATCAGACGGACGACTTCAGCTCCGAGCTCCAGAAACTACAGCTCGCACAGGTCAGGTGACTTTCTGAACACTGAGATGTGACGTGATTTGCAGCACTAGTTATACGCATTTGTCTTGTTCTGGACACACAGGTGAAGCCGAAGCCTTCCCATGATGCTGCAGCAGAAGAGCCTCCCGCGGACGGCAGCCGGCCCACTGACCTCTCCACAAAGAGGAGCGAGGCTGACTCCAGCTCCACCGCAGGTACACGCGTGTCCTCCACTCTTCATTTCCACAGCAGCTTCCCTGGACAGGCTCCGGTGTGACGACATTTTTAGTGTAGATAATGTCGACATGTTACTATGAGAGCAGATCAGGAGAGAGGAGCGTTTATCAGTCGTATTAAAGGAGTCATGAACTGCATTTATAATGTTAGAAGGATTTTGAAATGAAAAACCCTTTCCTGATTTAAACACTGATAACTTAAAGGGATACTCCACCGTTTTTTCATATTAAACTATGTTATTCCCTTAACTAAGACGAGTTGATACATACCTCTCTCGTCTCAGTGCGTGCACTAAATCGCTCTGTCTTGCGGCGAAACTTTGTTAGCACTTAGCTTAGCCCAGTTCATTCAATAGGGGCCAAGCAGAGAAGCTACCAAACACCTCCACGTTTTCCCTATTTAAATACAGTTACTCGAGTAGTGTAACTCGACCTAGGACGGTGACACAAAACAAAACGTTGCGCTTTTCTAAGCGTGTAAAATGGATAACTATATTGTATGGAGGAATACCATAGCAAGTGCTCGGGAGCACTTTGACTTGGCGCAGTAATATCTTCACTCGTGAAAAGTCCTCTCACCGGCCCCACTCCCTTTCCTGTAAAAGTCACGTTGGTTCTATTGACGGAAATGAGAGGGAGGAGGAGAGGGAGCGGGGGCCGGTGAGAGGACTTTTCACGAGTGAAGATATTACTGCGCCAAGTCAAAGTGCTCCCGAGCACTTGCTATGGTATTCCTCCATACAATATAGTTATCCATTTTACACGCTTAGAAAAGCGCAACGTTTTGTTTTGTGTCACCGTCCTAGGTCGAGTTACACTACTCGAGTAACTGTATTTAAATAGGGAAAACGTGGAGGTGTTTGGTAGCTTCTCTGCTTGGCCCCTATTGAATGAACTGGGCTAAGCTAAGTGCTAACAAAGTTTCGCCGCAAGACAGAGCGATTTAGTGCACGCACTGAGACGAGAGAGGTATGTATCAACTCGTCTTAGTTAAGGGAATAACATAGTTTAATATGAAAAAACGGTGGAGTATCCCTTTAAAGGAGGCATGGATGTGATTGGCTGACATCATTGCTTCTGAAATCTTTACTGCATTTTTACTATTAATGTTGTAGAGATTATCTATATTAAATTGTTTATTACAGGATTATATTTAGATCTTCTCCTGTTGCATAAAAGATCAATCACATTCATGTCTGGTGAACTCGACTTCTGCACTCTCACAAAAGCGTTCATCATAACTAACACAGTGCAAACACAATATAATAAGAGATTCATTGTGTCCATAAATCCAGCACAGGGACGTTCATTCAAACCGGCTCGAGCAGCATTTGCCTTCTGAATGTTTGTGTTTGATGTTGTCTGACGTCTTTGGTCTGGTCCAAAGACTCCAGGAGAATTCGCTTTTGGCAAAAAGGGTGAGTCCTCTGTTTACATATTGACCAGTGTTTGCTTGACCAGCTTGTGTTTGACCTGTGTTTGCTTGAGTGTGTCTGACTGATTCATTAGAAAGCAGCTCATCTAAATAAATTTTTCACAATAAAGTGCAGTCCAATTCACAGGTCTTTCTGTTGAGTTGTCTTACATATGTATACTGTATTATTACTGTTTGAGGTTTATGTGAGTTTTCTGGGCGTGCTGCTCTCATGAACACACAGGTGCAGAGTGCAGAGGCCAGTGTTTTTCCTTAATACAGTACAGTACAGTTAGGGATGCATTGATAAAGATAACCTCAATTTCATTACTTACAGATACCTGTACTTCATTGCATTTGTAATTTTTTTTTAAAAATATTGGGTCGAGAAACCAAAAAAATATGAATTAAAATTAGTTGGATTAATTCACTTAAAGATAGATATAGATATTATAGATATTTCCTTCAGTTATTTTCACAGCTAATTATGCCTGTTAAAATGTCAAATGTCAAATAGCACTGCGATAGTCTTCACTGTATAAATTAAATATCAATTCATCCAATTCATCCATTAAAGTTACAAATTTATCATTTGTTGTTAGATTAAAATTAATGACACAGACAGCAGCAGGATTATTAGCTGCATGGATCCAATATGCCTAAACTGTTTACATTCACTTAAGACATAACCGACTGTTATGCCCCATCTGATCAGTGCCAACTAGCACACACACACCATACACAAAAAGAACCATAAAAATAGATAAATAACAATAAATAAATAATAATTTAAAAGTAGTCACATTATATATTAAAAAATATATTGCACCTTAAAATGTTAATTATTTCATGCACACAGCAGAATAGAATATATTAAGTCTTGTCCCCATTCAGAGTCCTTACAGCCCATGGATAAAAACGTTTTTTAATCTGTTTGTCCTGATTTTAAGACTCCTGTATCGCCTCCCAGAAGGCAGGAAGCTGAACAGTTCGTCTCCAGGGTCCACTCTCGACGGTTACACCTGTATTCAGTGTTTTCACATACACGTTTATTACTGTAGATGCTAATTTTTCATGGACATATCCCGGAACCACAGTCTTTGGAAGTGCACAAACACGAAATGAAGGAGAAGAGGAGGGCAGCGATGACGAGATCCACTTTTAGCCGATCGTGTCCTTGCCAGAGGTGTGTGGTTTTGGCACTGTTTGTTTGCTATTATTGTATTAATAATCACTGTGCAATAATAATATTCAGCTATATTATTGATTGACTGCACTGAAACTATCAGATGTGAATGGTTTAATTTGATTACTTATTAAACTTCAAAAGGCTATGAATGGAAGCATGAATGAATGCACTTTTCGCAGTAAAAACGATCTGTTGCGCATCATGCTTTCACGGTTATGAATATATTCAGAAAAGTCTTAAATCCTTTCTTTTCATCTTACCTCCGTATAATGTGTATGCAGTGTTAAAGGGTTAGTTCATCCAAAATTGAAAATTCTGAAAATTCTGTATAGAGAACACGAACCGACGTCACGCCTCGTTGCATGCCGGGGCGGCGCCGCCATTTTGACAGGATCGCCCTCTATTACTCGTACTGAAATTAATACGGATTCTTGCTTACCTTTTGTTTTGTTTCTGCCATTAAGTGGAACGTTAACATTTTAATGGTATCGTTTGCAGGGAATATAAGCTATTTTATCGCGTCGCATGATCATTTTATTTATTTTTTTTTCACTGAAGTTTTGTAGAATTTCGTTTACAATGTTGATCTGTTTACCGTGTTGGACGCTGGACCCTCACCACTGCTTCAGCCATCCTATGAATATCCAAATAAATCTATGTGATCAACATGCTGAGAAAAGTCGATTCATTTATTTGTTGGAGACATTTAAATGGTGCTTAAACGAGCACTGAGTGGGCCTACAACTGTTGTCAGTGTAATCCTCCTTTTCCACGATCACAGATGAGGAGAATCAGAGATTATGGGTCAAATTCAGCGGACAGACGGACACGAACACAATGTATTTTTATATTTATTTTAACAAATGACAACCACACTAAGCAATTTCATACCTTTATAAAACCGTTATGAAGAAAATGTATAAAATGCTTGCATTTTAAGTGATACTGAAAGTTTATATTTTGGTCTCATCCGTTTATCTGCATGTGCTTTATTTGTAAATAGAATTTGGTCTCTTTAATATCAGTCTAAGTGCATTAAGCGTTTTCTTGAGAGGACATGAGAGGAAACCGTTTAAGATATAAACGTGTTGTGTTCATATTTTTGGCTCATTTGCGTATCTCCACACAGTATGCTTTAATAAATATGTACAGAATTGTTTGTTTGTCACATGAAGCGTTTTTCTTGTTAAGCATTTGAATGTCCCCGTCAAGTTCTGCTAATTCACGAGCGCAGTGAGTGATAAGCAGTGGGTTTAATCAGTGGCATTATTAAGAGATTTGCCATCCGGCGTCTTCTCGTCATCTCCTCGACCTGCTTCCTTGGTGTTTTTACACGTAGAAAAGGCGAAAAAACGTTTTTCACTGTCTTGTTTTCCCTCAGAACGATGATCTGAGTTACTATCACGATTATCGATGCAGCATTAATGACATACAATGGTGACATTTTTCACAATCATGACAGAAAACAAATTACTGCGCTAAACTCAATAACGGAAAGGCTGCGCGATCCTGTCAAGATGGCGAATAAACAAAGAAGTTACCCAGAACTCAATGCGGCGTGACGTCAGATTCGTATTCTCTATTGAATCATGATTCAGATCGCGTGTCAAACTGCCAGCGGCTGAAATCACGTGACTTTGGCGCTCCGAACATTCGACACACTGATTCATTTATGATCCGAAGCTTCCTGAAGCAGTGTTTTGAAATCGGCCATCACTAAATAAGTTGTTATTTTGTTTTTTTGGCGCTCCAAAAATATTCTTGTCGCTTTATAATATTAATATTGAACCACTGTACTCACATGAACTGATTTAAATATGTTTTTAGTACCTTTATGGATCTTGAGAGAGGAAGTGTACATTGCTCCCTGTGAAGGCCTCACGGAGCCATCGGATTTCAACTAAAATATCTTAATTTGTGTTCCGAAGATCAACGAAGGTCTTACAGGTGTGGAACGGCATGAGGGTAAGTAATAAATGACAGAATTTTCATTTTTGGGTGAACTAACCCTTTAATAAGCACAGATGTAACCGGGGTAACTGATATATTTCTGCACCACCTACTGTCAGAGAGTGGATTTACTGTTTTATTCAGTGCATCTGGTGATCTAAAATTCTAAGTGATACATTTTAAATGAATATAAATATAATTTATAATTTTGTCTCATATTTGATGAAGTTAAACTTTTTTATTTTCCTGTTTATTACTATGAAGCTGCTTTGAAACAGTCTATAATATAAAGTGCTGTAGAAATAAAGCTGTCTTGACATGACTCCTGCAGGTGGAAGTGAAGTCTGGCGAGGAGGACGAGGAGATCCTGTTTAAAGAAAGGACCAAACTCTACCGCTGGGATCGCGAGCTCAACCAGTGGAAGGAGCGTGGCATGGGAGACATCAAGATCCTCTTCCACCCCGTCAAGAAGTGCTACCGTGTGCTGATGAGACGCGAGCAGGTGCTGAAAGTCTGTGCCAACCACACCATCAGCAAGAGCATTGAGCTCAAGCCCATGAGCACCTCGGCCAATGCGCTGGTGTGGACCGCCACAGACTACTCAGGTACAGACCTTATACCACATCCGCTGGAAACTGTGATTGGCAGTGTTGTTCACATGTGTGTGTTTCCACAGAGGGAGACGGGAAGGTCGAGCAGCTCGCGGCCAAGTTCAAGACTCCAGAGCTGGCCGAGTCCTTCAGACGAGCGTTCATCGACTGCCAGAGCCTCATGTCACGGGCCGGCTGCGCTCAGATGTCCGTGGCCGAGGCGCTTTCATGAGACACCAACCCTGTGGTGTACTTCGACATGGGGGATCGACGGCAAGTCTGCTGGGAGAATCGTCATGGAGCTGTTCGCTCACATCGTTCCCAAAACAGCAGAGAACTTCCGGGCTCTGTGCACAGGCGAGAAGGGCTTCGGTTTCCACAGCTCCATCTTCCACAGGATCATCCCTGACTTCATGTGTCAGGTGAGGCTGCACCAGCTTACGGTCAGACTTTACTGATGGTCCCTCGAGGAAGAAAACATAGATATATGAAAACACAGCATGTCCTCACAGGCCCTTAACTTTTTCCTTACTAGCATTTTTTGAAAAGTTGCCAGCCACCGCCAGCGTTTTTGCTCATTTTCACAAACGTCTGATGGCCACCAGAAAATGTTGTATGAATATCTGAACATGCGATATATCACAAAAACAGACCTGCTTACAAAAAAAACATGCATTCTGATCTGAAGATTCTGTACTCTTTCAGAAGACGTTTAATACCATTAAGACATCTAGAAATCTAAGAAAATGAAGTTTTAACTAATTTAATTCCATAAAAGGCCATAAATCATATAAGAAAAGTCTTTAATTATCATTTCAAGAGGTCTTAAATTTGGGGATGGAAAAACAGGAATCACAATAATTAAACTGAAAAAGGCGATGATTTGAAACATGCAGCGCTTGTGTTTATTTCATCAAAGTAAAAACACAGCACTGTTCACTGTAGCGCTTCATTTAAAGCAGAGCGCGTGTGAACCATCTCTTCTGTTTACTAGTTACTACATGAAATAAACATGAATTAACATCCGAAGGAGTGTTGACAGATACACGGCAGCGTACTGTAATCCGTATCATTTCACATATAATAGCAGCTTGTACAAATGTCACATATACCATCAGGTTTACTTCAGAAAAGCCGTTCAATGTCCAAAAACTCATTAGTCAGCAACAAAAATGAACTTTCGTGCAATGATGTCTGTCTAGTGCTTTTTACAGAAAAACAATGGAAAGTAGCATGGTGGAATGGAAAACACATTCTATGTGAACGGCCCCTTATAATGTAGTATTTATATGTGCAGCGCTGCTTTGTTTACAGGGGTAACCGCTATATTTCTGCTCTTTCATAAGCGCCGTCAACAGTCAGAGAGTGAGTTTGCATTTTCTGCCATTTTTGTTCAGATTAATGTGAAGATTAACCCATATTTTTAAACAGTGTTGTAAATGTTAAACTGTAGATTGATAAGGTAATATTGGCTAATATGTAACATTATGAAATAAATGTTTTTATAGCTCTGGTTTCTGGCACCCAATTTAAAGTTAAGCTGCCAGCTACTAAGTGTGATGCTCTGTTGTCTCTCAGGGTGGCGATATCACCCATGGGGATGGGACTGGAGGAAAATCCATCTACGGAAGGAAGTTTGAGGATGAGAACTTCGACGTGAGGCACATGGGCCCAGGCCTGCTGTCCATGGCCAACCGCGGCAGAGACACCAACAGCTCGCAGTTCTTCATCACCCTCAAGAAAGCAGAGCACTTGGACTTCAAGCACGTGGCTCTTGGTTTTGTCAAAGATGGCATGGATGTGGTGAAGAGAATAGCAGGTCTGGGCACTAAGGACGGTAAACCCACTAAAACCATAACCATCACAGACTGTGGACAGCTGTAAACTTTTCTACGTTTGGCAAACTACTGTTCATCATGTCTGAGATCATGTGATAATGTAACCCTTCTTTACTTTAACTTTTTTTAAATTTATTGGTAACACTTTATAATAACTGCATGCTATGAAGCATTAGTTAAGCATTAGTAAATAGTTAATTCATCACTTATAAAGCATTAATAGTCATTAGTAAGCAGTTTATAAATACAGCTATAAATGCTGTATTCTTGATTTATAAGCATATCTATAATGTGTTTATTAATAAAGTATGAAAATACAATTATTAATCAATTTATCATTTCTAAATTAAGTATTACATTATTTACAAACCAGTTGTTTAGTTGTCAGTGGTTCATACAATCATTTAGGAAGTGTAAGTAAATGATTAATAAACTATTTAAACATTAATTTATACATATTATTATTTAGACATATAGTAATAGTTACTTGTGTGTTAATAAATGCTTTATTAACAAATATTCCTACTGCAATTCATGATTAATTCAGGTAATTATAAAACATTTAGAAGTGGTCAGTTAACTATTTTTTGTGAGCTCATCTAAAGTGAAGACTATTTATGCTTTGTAAAGCTTTTATAAATGAGATTTAAAGGTTCAGTGATCTTCTGCACTGCTGTTCTCGAATGTTTTAAAGTTCGTACTGAGGTAGTTTTGACACTAGGAATATGTGTTAATAAAGCATTTATTAACACACTAAGTAACTAATACTTTATGTCTAAATAATAAGATGCATAAATGTACATTTAAATATGTTTTTAATCATTTACTTACACTTTCTAAATGATCTTATGAACCACTGACAACTCCTAAATAACTGGTTTGTGAATAATGTAATACATAATTTAGAAATGATAATTTGATCATTAATAATGTAAATACAATTATTAAACTCATTATAGATATGCTTATAAATCAAAAACAAAGCATTTATAGCTGTATTTATAAATGATTACTAATGTCTATTAATGTTTTATAAATTATGAATTGACTATTTACTAGTGCTTAACTAATGCTTAACTAATGCTTCATAGCGTGAGTTATTATAAAGTGTTACCAATTTATTTATATATTTATTTTATTATTATTATTATTATTATCTTACACATCAGCTCAAGGCCTTGTAATAATGTCCATGCAAGTGTTCTGTCTCTTGAGGGGTGGGACAGGGGTGAGAAAGTGTTTAGAAAAAATAGCTTACTGATTCTGTAAATTGTTCATGTAAAAAATAATAAATATATTGATTTAAAAAAAGTTCAATTTCATCTTGATAAACAAGCTGTGGATAGGCATCATGACCTTTTTGGAGAGTATCATGGGTAAGACAGAAACTTCTGGTAAGCAACATAGTAAGAAAAGTGTCAGTCATGAGATATTAATAAGAAAAGCACAAATACAACACTCTTCATTCTAATTATGATAGTCAATTTTTGCTGCATCATGAAATAAACCAGGAATCTGGTTTTGAGTTAAAAAAGTGTTAATAAATACATTTATTAAGCATTTATAACATGTGAGTTCACTATTTGGCAGGTATTGCATTAAAGTTGCCCTTTTTATTCATGCAGTTATAACTGCATTATTAATGATTTATAATGCATTTGTAAATGACTTATTACTCATTAACAAACACTTTTATAAACCCTTTACAAAGGGAACCTTAATGTAAAGCATTACCAAATTATGATTTTCTCTAATACACATTGGCCACAATTATTAGAAAATATATTATTAGAAATTATTATGAGTAAAATATCTCTGAAGTATATTCCCCTTCATATCATGTTTTTAGCTCACCCGGGTGAATAGGATCATGAAATTGTCCAGCCATGACTTCCTGTTCCACAGGAGTATAAATGTAATGAAACACCAAGGCCAAATTCACGTAATCATCCATCACAATGAGAAAAACCACAGAATATAGTTCTGATGTGGAGACAAAGATTTTAAAAAAAAAATCCCATTTTCACCATCAGGACGATAATTAAGAAGTTCCAGTCATCTAAAGATAATAAAAATCTGACTGTCCCCCAATCTGAACCCAATGGAAAACTGAAGAGGAGAGAGTATTAAACTGGGATCCGAGGAGATTCTGTATGGAGGAATGATCTCTGATCTCCAAACTCATCATACATTATAGGAGACTGTCTTGGCAAATGGAGGTTTCAAAAAGTATTGAATAGTGTGTAATTAATTATGGCTGACGTGTGTTAGAGAAAAAAAACATTCAGGAGATTTTCCTTCCACTTTAAATTGTTTTACTTCAGTGAAAGGATAGATAGCTGTAAATGTTTGGAATGAATGATCAAAAGGATAAACAATGCAGATTTATTTTCAGTCTTTGCTGGACCAGGACTGTACTTGTAGTGCTTGATTTTAGTGCAATAGTAGACAACATGTTACAGTAAAACATTTTATTGTTTTTGCAGCTGAACAATATAAACATCCACACGTGAAATATAATTTAGCAGAACTCAAGAGGAATTAAACAGCACAACAGAACATAAGTCTGCATATATCCTCATGTTCATGAACACACCTCTGAAGTGAACTACAATAAATCTCAATCTCAGCTGTGATGAGGCTCATAACAGATTCTACACACTCAAGATAAACATTGTGTAGTCAGTGAGTGTATCAGACGTGTATGCTTGAGTCCGTTCGGCAGTAAAGTCTCATGTTTCTCCTGCAAACACAGTTTAACAACTCAACATAACACAGTTGTTTGTGCTCAAAATTAAAGTGAGTCATTAGTGCTCACATGACTACAGGACAAATAATAAATCACAACCTGAACTTCTTCATAAGAGAAGCTAAAGTGTTCAAAAGACCCTTAGCTTTTGGAATTTTATTTTTAATTAAAGGTGCCCAAGAATGCTTTTTCACAAGATGTAATATAAGTCTAAGGTGTCTCCTGAATGTGTCTGTGAAGTTTCAGCTCAAAATACCCCATAGATTTTTTTAAATAAATTTTTTTAACTGCCTATTTTGGGGCATCATTAACTATGCACTGATTTTTTTCAGCGTGCCGCCCCTTTAATTCATGTGCTCCCCGCCACACGAGCTCTCGATTATATTAAAGCACATTTACAAAGTTCACACAGCTAATATAACCCTCAAATGGATCTTTACAAGATGTTCGTCATGCATGCTGCATGCATGCTTCGAATTATGTGAGTAAAGTATTTATTTTGATGTTTATATTTTATTCTCTATGAGTTTGAGGCTATGCTCTGTGGCTAACGGCTAAAGCTAACATTACACACTGTTGGAGAGATTTATAAAGAATGAAGTTGTGTTTATGCATTATACAGACTGCAAGTGTTTAAAAATGAAAATAGCGATGACTCTGGTCTCCGTGAATACAGTAAGAAACGATGGTAACTTTAACCACATTTAACAGTATATTAGCAACATGTTAACAAAACATTTAGAAAGATAATTTACAAATATCACTAAAAATATCATGATATCATGGATCATGTCAGTTATTATTGCTCCATCTGTCATTTTTCGCTGTTGTTCTTGCTTACCTAGTCTGTTGATTCACCTGTGCAGATCCAGACGTTCATGGCTGCCCTTGTCTAATGCCTTTCATAATGTTGGGAACATGGGCTGGCATATGCAAATATTGGGGCGTACACCCCGACTGTTTTCCGGAAGTCTTTTAAACAAATGAGATTTACATAAGAAAGAGAAAGCAATGGAGTTTGAAACTCAATGTATGTCTTTTCCATGTACTGAACTCTTGTTATTCAACTATGCCAAGGTAAATTCAAATTTTGAATCTAGGGCACCTTTAAATAAAGGGATTGTTCACCCAAAAATGAAGCTTCTCTTATTTACTCACCCTCATGCCATCCCAGGAGTATATGACTTTATTTTTTAGAGAAACAGTCCATCTCTATGAATCAACGGAAACGGGACCTTCAAAAAAGTGAACATGTCTAATCCATAAGAGCCCAGTGGATGAATCAATGTCTTCTGATGCTAAACGATAGGTGTGTGTGTGTGTGTGTGTGTGTGTGTGTGAGAGAGAGAAATACTAACATTTTAAACTTTCTAAACTATAAACCAAAGCTTCCGGCCAACTGTCATGTATGTGTTCATGATGTAGACGTGGACATGTTCTAAATCTCAGGGAGAGAAACACAGAGGAACGTCATGAGTTTCACAACACGCTTGCATCACGCTACACAATGTGCAGACATGCACATCAAGAGAACACACATATGACAGCTGGAAGTGATGGTTAATTTCTATTGTTTCGCTTCAGAAGACATTGATTCATCCACTGGGCTTGTTTGGATTCCCATCATGTTCGTTCTATGTGGTTTTTGAAGTGTCAACTTTGGGGGTCTCGTATACTTACATTATATGGACTCACAGATTTGATTATTTTTCTAAAAATCTTCATTTGTGTTTATCTGAAGAAAGAAACTCATAGACATATAGGGCCTTATTTATAAAATGTTGCATAGAAACCATCCTACATTTCATCTTAAGATCATTTCTCAAATGTGAAAAAATGTGCCTCTCTTCCAGATGTGAAATTTATAAATTAAAAATGATCTTGAAATTGTGCACAGCTGAATGCTTTCAGATCTCTGCCTTGTAAACGCCACCTAGTTAATATCATTAGCATATAGAAGAGCATCAGTCAAAGTCCAAATCCTTTTTCCGGCCACAAAATTACTCTAATTTGCCTTTTTGCACTGGAAATTAAAACCCTTTTCTCTATTTTAAACTTTAATACTACACTAATTGTAATATAAATAATAAAAAATATTAGAACAAAAAATATTATTTAAAATGGTCATTAATTGGCCTCTTTTTTTGCACAATTAGCCTAGTATTTAGTAACAAAAGATCTCCTAAAAAAAATTAAATACTTTTTAACTAAAATCTAGAACATTTAATTGAAAAACAAACAAACAAACAAAAACAGTTAAAGTCCCCCTGAAATCAAAATGTAATTTTTTTAGCTTTTAGTATGATTATGTTAGCCTTAAGGTTATGAATAATCTGGTGTGTTCCAAAACAATAACAAAATTCACATTTAGCTTCACACTTCAGCTTCTCATCAAATCTTTTGTCCAATCAAATCTCTCTAGAATCTGAAGTCCCGCCCCCTCCTACACTATAAACAGATGCTAAAGCTGCAGCTAAAATTTGTCATTTGTTCAAACATTTACTAATTTATACATGGTGAATGGCACATAGTGCACTATATAGGTGAATAGGGAACGCAGTGCGAGCAGTCTGCTCTGGCCCAGGGACACGAGAGCATATTCATGAGTCGGCTCAGACCACAAAAGTTATCGGACCCATTTAAATTCTGCTCAGAATGCTGTATTTTAAAGCGATATAAAGGAGATTAGGAGGATAAACGGTTAGAGATTAGAAGGAATCAGAGTTTTTACTGACTTTAACGGCTCTGGCCAAACTGTGATCTAAATGAAATGCTATTGGCTATTTAAAAAAAGGATGCGGAACTGTTCGATATGTACCACCCTGTCTTCCTGTTTCAGTTGAAAGTACGTCAATACATTAAAGAAGAGATTTTTAAATATTAAAAAAATTACGTATCTAAACTTTAATTACCTAAAATGGTAGTATATATGGTGTAGGCTACAGGCTTATATATGTGTGCAATTATTCAAAGTAGCCTAAGGAACAATACGGTTTGTTTACATGTACTACCAGGGCTTGACATTAACTTTTTTGCTCACCAGCCACTTTGGCTAGTGGTTTTCCAAAGTTACTAGCCACTCAGCATTTTCACTGGCCACAATTTTGCTGTTGGGAAATTACATTATATATGATTAAAGATGACTTTGACATGCTAAACTTACTTGATTTTGAGTCATTTTACTTGATTAGCTAGATTTAAAACCCTTTAAAACTTTCAAATGCAGAATGACCAGCAAAATCAAGACAAGGGCTACTTGGTATATCAGCTGGTATGTACGGGTGGGCAATATTAGTGACCATAATATAAGTTATTTTTGTTAGGCTATATAAAAAGAACAAAGAAGCAATTTTTTTTCAGATACAGTAAGTTTATTTAACATTTATTTAACATCTTTTGTTGTTTGTGTAGGGACCTTAAGTCAATTTATTAGCTCAATTTAATTGTTACAGGGAATAAGAATTGAATCAACTGTAAATGATTTACTGTAAATGATTCAGAATTAATATTTAACACTTCATCAATTATTCGTCCAGCGAAAATTGAGGTTAAAGTATTTTACCAATTCTGGATAAAATATTATCCTGCGGCCAACAGTAACAATATTTTATTATGATTATTATTATTATAATTATTATATTATTATAAGCAAGAGGTAACTTGATCTTTTACGTTTAAGGCAGTAATTTGATACACAGCACAAGAAACTCGTATATGTGAAAATCAAAACAATCTTTATTGACTACTTCTAATGATTACAAGAAACTAAGGCTAAACACAAACACACACACACACACATGCATGCACACACATTCGCGGAGTTGATGAGTTATGAAAAGTCCCAAGTTCAGTGCTAACTTAACTCATAACCTGAGGAAAATCACAAAAGCAGAGCTTTGGCTTGATTCTTTAGGTTTAAAGGAGTTTCACCAGTTTCCAGCAAGAGAGAGAGAAGTTTGCTTGTACCTGCGTTTGCTCTGACAGCTGAGGTAATCGGGTTGTTCCGTGACTCGTGTGCAGCGGAATCCCGTTCTGGATTGGCTGTCTTTCAGGTGACGTCTTCTCGGGAAAGCCCTGTGGGTTGCGCGGAAGCTTTGAAGGATGTTGCTGGTGAAACGCGCTGTTCTGAGAGTCTGGCTGAAGCGGCTCTTCTTCTTTGGAGACTTTGGTCAAAAGGTTTAACGGAGTGTTTCAGGGTTCGGGATGTGACGGCTGTTGCGGCTCGTGGATGAAGATAGTCAGCGACTGTCAGATGGAAATCAGCCACGGCAGTTAGATGGGTTCTTCAACCCTTCTTCAGCACATCGATTCTTTGACGTATCTTTTACATATCTTCTGACCACTAGCTATTGGGAAAGCATAGTTTTTAAGGAGCAATTTGGGTCCATCCTTCAGATGCGATCCTCCAATGAGACGTTGCTACGGAGATTAGACACGCCTCGTCTATTGTCTATTGATCACATTGCGTGATATCTGCAGAACATTCTCCTGTTTTATTAACAACAATATAAAGTTTCTTAATATTTTCCTGATACTGAATTTCAATGTTTCATTCACACAGAATTACAAAGAATTATAAACTCTGTATTTAGAGCTCAAACATGACACACTTCTTACACACATATTACTAGACTGACCTAATTAAAACAATGATTATAAGAGAAAGAAGATGCATACAGGAATACAAACATATAATGCATTGAATCCAACATGTTAGTAATCACACCATAGCAAATGTTATTCTGGATATAGTTAATACTTTAAGTAATCGACAATTGTCCCTTTTGAGATTCAAGATTGAGTCCTTAAGCATAGTTTAAACTTTGACCGGAGTCACGAGTGACCGGGTCACGATGGACGGTCAACACAAGGGAGGTATTGATAGGACAGATGCGTCTTTAAATCCGTTGATGGGTATTTTCCTGTTCCGTCCGATAATACAAGAGGGTTTTGTGAGAGAATCAATAGATTTAATGTGATCAGATCCACGTGATGGGTTCTGATTAGTTTATTGCTGATGAGCTAACAAGTCCTTTAGACAGAGTCCTTTGTTAAAAGAAGTCACGTCATCACTTCTGTTAAGGCTAGGTGTTTCTTGTCAGGAAATGGATCTTTTGGACCAAATGAAGCTTTGTTCAATCATGTTGTTCATTGATAAAGTCA
The DNA here is from genome assembly GCF_024489055.1 of Chanodichthys erythropterus. Classification (NCBI taxonomy): domain Eukaryota; kingdom Metazoa; phylum Chordata; class Actinopteri; order Cypriniformes; family Xenocyprididae; genus Chanodichthys; species Chanodichthys erythropterus. The sequence continues at coordinate 38,723,979 of NC_090228.1, read as the reverse complement.
TTGGTAAGTTCTGTCGAGCGGGCCCTACATTTGATTAAGATTAATGACAGACAGGTATTTAATTGGGCTGCTGAATGCATGTAATATACTGACACATATCCAGTTTTTACCAACCTGTTTACATCCACTTAAGCCATAACCAACTGTATTCACATGAGATGCTTGACACAATGGACATTTTGACATCTGTGTGTGCATGTATTTGACGCAAGGAGAACTGATAGAGAGAGAGCGCTTTTGTTGTGTGCCATTCACCGCGGTACTGCCTTCACTAACTGCAAGTTAATCCATAAGGAATTGTGATCGGATTGTAATTTTGTGCTACGACGGGCTTTGCTACCTTTGATTAGGCTGTAGGCTGAAATTTTATTCAACCTGCCAAAGTGGCTAGTGGGAGTGGCTGTCTTACCCGCCACAGCTGAAATCTACCCGCATTTGGCGGGTTGGAGGGTGTTAATGTCAAGCCCTGTGCACTACTAATATGAAAGATAATGAGCAAAAGAAATGCATAACTTCATTATCTTTATCTTCAATATCTTATGTAAAGTGAAAAACAGCTGAACTTCTGCAGAGCAGTAATACGATTCGTGCTATGCTGTTTTAATTCTTCAGCACTGCACTGGTGAGATTAGTTTGCGCCCAAGCAGTAACCTCTTGAAGCCAATACGGAAGTGAATTAACCGCAATTCATCGACTGGCCACTAGGGACAGGCTCCAAAAGAGAGCAGAATCCCATTGAGCCCCATGTTGACAGCAGAAAAAAAACATGTTTACAGCCTGGTAGAAATTGTGTTTTTTGTCTATACAGCTAATTTTGCCCTTCATGACAACTCTGAGGAGCGTGAATTTTTTTATAACTCATCCGTTTAAATTATATTAAGCCTTAAAGTTCTGCATAATTAAGGGCGTGGTCACTTGAGTGACAGGTGGATTACCGCTGCTGTCACTACTAGCCGTTTGTCTGCTGTCTGTGAGCCGTCATGTTACCTCATCTAATTCCAGCTGCTGATTTGGCATCGTTGTTGGATCATCTTGGCATTGGCTAAAAGTTTTGTCCGTCAGATTTATTAAATGACAATGGCTGGAGAATATGCCTCTCAAGACACCACAAGATCCGACAGCACTGCTTGGATATTCTAACTAAAACTGCTGCACTATTTTGAAAACTTATACTTTGGACGCAGACTCATTTGTTTGTAAGAGTCCAATGTATACGACCGTATACAGTTTTACAGCATAAACAGTGCTCAGATTTCATAATTTCTTGAAGAACGATGATGGAGAGCAGATCGTTCAGAAGAAATGTGATGCAAATAATGGACAATATATCAATATTTCATGGATTTAATGCTTTTGTGCACAAGAAGTGCTGTTGGATGTTTTTCAGTGGACGCTCATGGACATTTTACCCAAGTGCGATGGACTGGATCCATCTCGCAATCACTATTTCATTACGAAGGTATAAAGTCCCATTTTGACTTTGCATGTTATCATTTGCACGAGTGTTTGGTAAGTTATTTCAAAAAAATTAATTACTAATTATAATGTCAACGTTGTATTTAAAATACTTTTCTAATTACTCTGTCTGAAAAGTAATTTAATTACTCAATAAGTAACTTATTACTTCTTAAAATCCCTATAAACCTTGACCGGATAGACAATATAAAAAAAACTTTTAATAATTTAGTCAAACAAGGAATAGTTTAGCCTTTTATAGCTTTTTAAAACATTTTAACTTTATTAATGTCACAGACACGCCAGACTCCACCATCACCCAATCACAGCGCACTCCCTCACCAGAGTTCTGAGCACACACACCTGCCATCAATCAGCACCAAAATCAGCCACAACATAAAAGACTCAAACTCACCTCAGTCAGTGTCCGGTCTCATTTGCACATAGAACGTCTTCTATGCTTACCTCAAGGACTCCAGCGTGCTCCTAGTCTCCTTCTGTGTTCCTGTCTTCGTGTGAGTTCCCAAGTGTAATCTCTTCTCTGCCACAATATCCATACTGCTACCATCCACGATCTTCACTCCTGCAACACAAAGGACAGTATTAATACCCAGTTATCTTCCACTCATCCTTCTAATTGCCATTTACTCACCTGCATCACTGTGTCACTCATCTGGTTGTTCAATAAACATCACTTACCTGTTTCCCGTTATCTCAGCTCCTTCTGTACTGTAACAATTAAAACATATACTATAATACTTTTATTTACTTTATAATACTTACATTTTTTTAGTAACAAATAGGAATGTCACTATACCAAAAATCTAGTAGTCGGTACCATTAGCACCAAAAGTGCACAATACGATACCACAGTAAAAATATATAAAAATACAAATAAAACAATATATTTTTTCCAGGTGGGTCTAATAGTAGTAAGTAAAAATACCACAGAAATGAATTAAATAATCAAATATAAAATAATTCTGCATAGTCATAACTGTCTAAATTAACTATAGACGAATCATTATTTAAGCTTTTCTTTTGTTGTTTAATTCTCATTTATAATACAGACAGCCAATAGTTGTTACAGTATAGACTGGTCAGAGACAGAGGATCACAGGTAACGGTGTTTATTTGACACAAGCAGAGATATTGGTGCACACAGGTGAGTAAATAGATGCAGTAGAGGTGAATTATGAATGAATGAATCGTGATACTGTCCTTTGTTGGTTGCAGAGTTGATGCTGGTGGAATGCGGTGACGAAGATGATACGTAGCAGACAGACAACACTCACACACAGACTGAAGACACAGGAGGTAACACCGAGATGCTGGAGACAGGTAAGTAGCAATGGAAGTCCTTGAGGTAAGCATGGAGGTAAGTCCTTAATGCGAACGAGACTGGATGGTGACTGTGTGTGTGTGCGTGTCTTTTATGTGCGGGCTGATTGGCGTGCTGATGAGGTGCAGGTGCGTGTGATCAGTATTCAGGTGAGGGAGTGCACTGGGATTGGATGGTGCTGGAACCTGGCGTGTCTGTGCCTGTGTCTCCACTAGGTATTCGAGCTGACCACCACGCCGCCGGGAGTCCAAGATCTCACAAACCTCGTAGGCAGCTCCGTTGTCCAGTAGAAGTGGAAGAGGGGGCTCAGCTGTGGCCACGCCAGGCTCTGTGGAATAAGGAATAGAAGGGTGGTGAGGTTTCAGGAGTGACACATGGATTGTGGAGTGAATACGATACTCAGGTGGAGGTTGAAGCTTGTAAGTGACCGGGTTGATCTGCTCCATGATGGTGAATGGGCCAATGAACCTGGGACTCAGGTAGGCGCAATCGGATGTCTCCATGGCAGTAGGCAGTCCCTTAAAGGAATCAAACGACATGATTTAGAGAACCTATCAACAACCACAAAGATACAGGTACAGTCTTTTGAAGCTGGCAGGTCAGTGATAAAATCCACCCCTAGGTGTGACCATGGACGGTTGGGAACGGGCAGAGGAAGGAGCTTGCCAGATGGTAGATGACGCAGACTCTTCGAGATGATGCATTCCCTACATCCCTGCACGTACCTTCTGACATTGGATGCCATGTTGGGCCACCAGAAGCGATCTTTCAGCAACGAGAGGGTTTCATTGACCCCTGGGTGGCCAGTGCCAAGTGAAGTGAGAGCAGAGTGGATAAGGGGAGTGTCCTGTGTTCGGATGATATACTGCAAGCCTGGTGGGCAACCCGGCGGAGTGTTGGTGGAGGCATTGGAGGAGGGAATGGTCTCTTCAGACCAGGTGATGGGGCTGACGATGATCTTCTTTGGGAGGATGGTTTCAAGTTCTTTGGTGTTTTCTTCTGGAGTGTACAGTCGTGATAATGCCTCAGCCTTGACGTTTCTGGATCCAGGTCAGTAGGAGATAGTAAAATTGAAATGGGTGAAGAATAAAGCCCAGCGGGTTTGTCTGGGATTGAGTCTTTTAGCTGCTCGTAGATACTCCAGGTTTTTATGATCAGTAAGGACCAGGAAGGGATGTCTTGCTCCCTCCAGCCAATGCCTCCACTCCCCAAGGGCCAACTTGGCAGCAAGATGTTCTCGGTTGCCAATGTCGTAGTTAACCTCCGCCGGGTTGAGCTTGCAGGAGAAGAAGGCACATGGATAGAGGTGGCTTGGGTTCCCCTGCTGCTGTTCTGACCTATGAAAATATTGTTTCATTGTATATTGTAAGACCATCAAATACACAGCTGAATAATGCCTGGACAATTTATAAGTGCTGAAGAGCATTGTCCAGTTGGCTCTTTGTAGCCTGGAGCTCTTTTTTTTCAATAGTGATTTTCTAGATCTGCACAAAGCTTAAGCCGAACCTGATGGACAAGCAGATCCATGGTCCTTTTATTAACTCACATACTCTGTGAATATACCTCCTGCCGAGGCACTCCAGTATCCAGGCATGCATACTGCAAATACAAACAACAATCATACATATCAGTGTATGACATGAACAAAACATGAGTGGACACTTCAGAAATATGACTCTTTAAATAAACACCAATGATAAAAATTGCACCAAAACTACAGTATACTTAAATCACACTACATCCATTTATGATTTCAAGTTTAATTAGACTGAAAGATGCTTTGCTAAGGAAAACTAGAAAAACAAACAAATGTTACAAATATAAAGTTAATCAACAACAGTACATTCCTGTCAAATTCATGTCCCCCAAAAATATCAATCATAGATCAACAAAGCAATATGCAAAAAATGCATTTAATTCATCCCAATTAGTGCACACACATTAATGACCAAATACTGACACCTAAAAAAATCCTGTACTGCGTTTCTTAAAAGCATCATAAGCCTAAGTTGATCGTAGAACATTTGCCACTAATCAATGGTCCCTATGATGTACTTAGGGTTTTTTGGGAAACGCATATGTGATGGATGAGTACATACTCATTATATTAATATTAATGTATTTCACTAATTATCCTCTCTTTTTTATTTACGTCAATTATATGTAGTTAATAGTTTTATTACCGAGTACAGCGGTGTGAGTGTGTGTGTAAGTATATGTGGGTGCGCGCCAACATAATGTGGTGATTTTAATGAATTAAATAACTGCCTTTAATTTGTGCGGGTGAAAAAAATCACAGATGAAACATTTTCTCATGCTGCACTCTTTAATCTGTCCAGGTATGGTTTATATTGGTCCGTGTAACGCTTTGCAGTTCTTTGTTTAATTTGCACCATCAAAATGAACTAAATGAAAAGTTGGCTTCAAACTTTCATTTTTTCATTTTTTAGAATACTTCACAAACGGATAATTGTCACTCAGTTTAATTTTCGATTCTACATGTTTAGGTTGTTGCGTCCGAATCTGATTTTTGAACAAACATAAAATATGACTCATTATTCTGATTTTCCATTAATAATGAGCGCTCGCGGGTGGATCGTACCACCAGTGTCGCCGGGGGTGGAGCGTGTGTTGATATTCATCCAGAGCGCTGTACAGTTATGGACAGGCGCGCAGATGGCACTACGGCACGTCTGCCCAAGCAATAGTTTAGCGCCTGCCCTACACTACAGTACGTGCTGTTCATAGAGTTTACTTTGGACTTAAGTAGCATATAAAGAATACGGTCAGTGCTTAACTCAGTAAAGTTGGCAATATTTTTTCTCGTACGGTGACCGGGAGGGGACATGTTCGGTTCACTTCCCAGCGGGCAATTGATGTCAAATAGACATCAAATTGACGTCAAACATAGACATCAAAGAATTGGTCAAAAATGCAAATCAAATTGATGTCAAAACTTGACATTAAATTGACGTCAAGTTTTGACATTCATTTGATTTGCATTTTTTTTTAAAACATTTAACACATTGATGTCCTATTCTAGACCACAAGAATAATGACAAAACAGTATTAAATGCAAGACATGTTTTATTAAATCCACTGGTTTATATCAGAATTTTTTATATAAATTTTAATCTGATATAAATCTTAACTGATGAACAATATTGCATTTTGTGTCATCACGACAGACATATTACAGGTTTTTACAAAGCTCTCAAGACCTTTAAAAACAAAGAGCAAGTTAATTTGTAATTTGTTTTGTAGATGAACAAATTCATGAACAGAAACATTGTAGATAAACAATAGGTGCATTCTACTTATTCAGAACAGACCTCAATGGCCGTTTTCCCCTTTTGCCGTCCCATACCCCCATATCTATCAGGAGCAGATCGGAGATAGCTGCCCATGTATTTCTTTATTTCGGCCTCTGACGCAGAAGGTTTCGACTGCTGTACAGCACCTTAATGAATATAAAGCCACAATTAGCACTCATTTTAAGACATTAAAATACAGCATACATTTTTCAGCAAGCATCACTTGTACACTGTGTGCAGAATTATTAAGTAGATTTTCTGATCATATTTTTTTTCCAAGTACATTTTACCAATTCCAATCCACATCAATCTTAATAACTACTATTAATATTGTTTTTAATCATTTATAAGTGATACATAATTGTTCATGAAGGCTGGAAATGAAAAATGCCTTATATTCAGGTGTGCAGAATTATTAGGCAGGTTTCCTTTTACAGGCAAAATGAGCCAAAAAAGAGATCTAACTCAGACTGAAAAGTCAAAAATGATTAAATACTCATGAGAAGGACGCAATACTAATGCAATACTAGAAATTGCAAAGTTAAAGCATGACCAAGGGACAACAAAACGCTCATTGGGTCAGCGGGGTCATACAAAAACAGGTGGAAAAGAAAGGACACATGTTAACTGCAAAAGAATTAAGAATTAAGGTGAAGAATTAAGTGTGAAACCATCAGGAGCCCAAAATTCCAGTAGTCGGTATACCATGAAAATTTTATGGATCTCGGTACCAATCTTTTGGTACTATTTTACTATTTTATATAGTCTATTTTAAAACCATTAAATACCATTTGGAGCGTGTGCGTATGTTTGTGTGTGTATATATATAGGCTACCTCAATGAAATACATTTTGAAATATAAAATAAATAAATAAATAAATAAATAAATGCTCAAACATCCATTTTGTACTGTTGAAAAAACAGCTTATGCTGGTAAGGTAGATTTTGAAGCTGGTATGCTGGTTTGAGCTGGTCCATGCTGATCAAGTGCTGGTCCATGCTGGTCCATGCTGGTCCTAAGATGGTCCTGGACCAGCATGGACCAGCATAAACCAGCTCAAATCAGCATACCAGCTTCAAAACCTACCTTACCAGCATAAGCTGTTTTTTTTTTTTCAACAGGGGTAACAGATGTGCGTGTTTATTTTAGCTATTCCGTCAGTGAAACAACACACTACAGCCTGTAAAACTATGAAATAAATATCGGTAAATAATGGTAACCTAAACAATAAGAAAGTTAAATATTATTTAAAAAAATTCGTTTTTTATTTCCACACAAATATGCATCATATAGCTAAAGTCCCGTTATTCTAGTCTTTGATATAGTCTACCGCTCTACGCTTTGAGAGGGATGTGGGACTCGAGCAGGAAAGAGACCATTTCTCTTTAATAATACCTTCATGTTTTCTCCTGATGTTACAAACAACTGACACTTGTTGTAAAAGGTCTGAAGAGCGTGTTTTATCCTCCGCAGGGGCAAGACATTCAGGCTATGTTTGATTTAGCGCTGCCAGAGAAAATGAAAGTAAAAATCACCGGCGTGTGTGAAACGCGATATACAAATAAACTTGACGTGCCTTATAAAGTCTAATAACAAGCACAAACTGTGTTAAACAGAAATTGACGTGCAAGCAAAAAGGTTTCTGTCCTACTGTGTTTTTTCTACTTTACCACAGTAAAGAATGCAAATAGCCTGATAGGCCTAAATACGAACGAAAGAAACGTTTATAATCCCCTGCGTGAGTGAAGATTTGGGAAAAGAAACAGAGATTCCATGTTCAGTGGAATAACTAATGGAATATTGTTTAATTCTCTGATAATCAGGTGACCAGATCGCGATTCACAGAACAGAATACAAAGTTTAATTTATGGACTCTCGTACCTCTGTCATTCGGCATGAACCAAAATGTTTCCATGGCTACGATGTCACATTTAATTGCTATTAACCTATTATTTCTAGTGATGCTCCGATTGATCGGCCACCGATCATGATCGGCCGATATTGGCTAAAAATAGCTTGATCGGCGAACCCCAAAAGCACCGATCAAAAAAGCCGATCACGTGACGTAAATTACTCGCGCGACTTTTTCACACATGCATGCATGTCGCACAGGTACACAACAGCAGAGCGGAGCTTGTCAGCCGTTTGCAATGTATGTCGTGATGAAATCCCTCGAGGTGGAAGCAAGCAACGTCATTTTAACACCACTAACATGATTAGGCATCTTAAGATGCCTTTACACAGCCGATTTATGACTTCTGAAGCGGGTCTGTACCTGCTCAGAATTAAGTGTGAAGACGCAATGCCGCATTAAAGAAGACCTAAAATACGTCGAATCTGACCTACCTCAGCCCCTAGTATCAAAGGCGAGTCTGATACCGTTCTGGTTTAGTGTAAATGAACGCGAAATATAGCCGCCCTGAACTACGTCATTGTCATGACAACCAAACGCATTCCAGTCAGCTTAGGCGGCGCGAGATTCAAGAAGCAGGAGACGAAACAATAAAAATAATGTCTTCCAACAAGGGGCAGTGAAGTAAAAGAGTCCTGTACTCACATCGTGAAGCAAACCACCAAAATAACAACAGAGAATCGTCGTGTGTCATCAATTGGCTTTCGCCGTTTGTAATTTTCCTATGAAGAGACTGTCAGATCAACGCGCTGCTACATTTCTCTCAGATGAGGTAAATGCTTAACACAATTGGCGTCACTGTGATTGTGCATTGTTATATTCCAAAAATCATGTCCTTGAGGACAATATTTCACCCACACACGACGGTCTGGTGATCTGCTGCTGCCTGATACACGCAAACGTTGTTTCACGCAACACCATTTGTTGTTTCTGCCTCTTTGAAAAAAAAAAAAAAAAAAGTTTTTTAATCCTGTTGTGATCTACTCTGTGTAATAATGAATATTTTTTTTGTAGCATTTGTTCCAACTAACAGTTTTTATTATGACAAACATCAAATTGTGAGATATAGCACGCAGAGTAAATTACTTTAAAGTTTCGTATTTTTTTCATTTCGAGTTATATTTCATTGTTTATTATTTAATTATTTTAAAATATTTTAAAACTGTTACTTTTGAAATGCTTATGTTCAAAGCATTGTTTCCCGTGAGCCAATTATTAAATGTAATCAGTGTTTTAAGTGGCTACATCCCATTAAGCTGATCTGATCTGTGTTGGTCTGCCTAACCCCTCTTTGTTTGGAATAATTTTATGTTACTCTGCCTTATTTGGGAAAGATGGCCTACAGTAGCCTTAAGTTATCTCATTTTCTAAAATAAACACTTGGTGGTTCTTCAAGATCTTGACTCTAGCCTATTTCTACAGTTTTTTTTCTCAATACAGTTAATTTAGAGTTAGTTTCATTTCTACAAATGGTGCAAACTCTGCTAGATTATAGATAAAAGATTCCCATTCCCCTGCCATTCTGTAATCGGCAATCGGCAGATCATGATCTTGGTGATCGGTAATCGGCCCCAAAAATGCTGATCGGAGCATCTCTAATTATTTATTTTGTAAACAAAGCTTTGTGCTTCACTCGTGTCATATTTACGTAAATACTGCCACAGTCCTATCAGTGGGTACCGAATATACCCGGATTCTCGGTACTACCGGTACCACAGAAATGCGGGTATCGTCACATTTTCAAAATTTCAGTACCGACTTGGTACCGAAGTACCGGTACTTTTGACAACACTAGTCAGGATCTCAGAGACTTAGGTTAGCTAAAGAATCCTAAAAAATGACCCGCTCTTAATGAGAATCACAAGCTGAAATGTTATAAAATACATTAAGACTGGTTTTTATAGGCTTTATAGACAGACAGATTGAGAGTGCCTGTTGAAGTACCAGCACCACATCCTCTTGTACCAATGTTTGAAGAATTCATCTTCCAGAATCTGGCAGTAAGGTGTTGGAGTTCACTTTTAGTCCATCTCTTATCCTGAAATGTCCGTCTTGCAGAGATGGACTAAAAATGATCTTCTAAAACTTACTGCCAGATTTTGGAAGATGAATTCTTCAAACAGTGGTACACTCAAAAAAATGATACATTGTATTTACTTAATTTTTTTATGTCAACAGGTTCCACGTAACTTGGTTATGTTGCATGTAATTAACATTATTGGTTTCAGTTAACTTATATTTATTACATAAGGTTAACTCAATGCCATTTAGTTGAATCAGGCAGAGGTGGGAAGTCCAGGGGTCAGAGAGTAAAAGTCCTGCCATATTTTTATTCCACCACTGAAGCATTAATGAGATAAATAAGTGTTTAATTGAGTGATGATTGAGCATTATTGAAGACACCTGATGATAACAAGCAGAATCACCAAAGGAGAAAATCATAATTTTTAAGACACCATCGTGGAGATGAGTGTTTGTTTTAGTTGAGCTCTTGATCCTTGTCTTTTTAATATTAGATATTGATTGGGCAGTTTTAACTGCATTAAAACCAACCAGACAAGCAAAGTTAAAAGATGATCAGGTGTTGTTGGTTATGTTTTCACATAATCATTATTTGATCTGAATCACTGAACTCATTTAGAGCCCAATCTCTGAGTTAGATTGACATTATTGATTACAGCAGCACTGTGATTCTACAGCAGAGGATCAGCTTTATCAAAACTTTTTTTTTTTTTTTTTTTTTTTAAGAGATGTTGTCCTTATCACAAAAAAAAAAAAAAAAAAGCTTTATTTTAGGCACACACAGACATCAAGAATCAGCGTATGAATCTCAACAACGGTGACAAGCAACATATTCTGATCAACAGATCAACTCTGAACATTAGAAAACAAGCTACTAAAAAGTCACAGAAAAACAGCAAAATTTAAATAGTGAGAATAAAGAAAATTACTAAGACAATTCAGCTCATAATTTATTCATGCAGCAATGCATGATGGGAGGCATGGATGAATTTTGATTGGTGGCACCCAGAATGCACTGCAACATGCTTTATTATTCTCACCACTGTTGAGATTCACAGGCTGATTCTTGATGTCTGTGTGTCTAAATAAAACTTGTTTTTTTTTTTAAAGTTCTGATGTAAATAAACTTGTATTGATAAAGCTGATCCTCTGCTGTAGAATCACAGTGCTGCTGTAATCAATAATGTAAATCTAACTCAGAGATTGGGCTCTAAATGAGTTCAGTGATTCAGATCAAATAATGATTATGTGAAAACATAACCAACACCACCTGATCATCTTTTAACTTTGCTTGTCTGGTTGGTTTTAATGCAGTTAAAACTGCCCAATCAATATCTAATATTAAAAAGACAAGGGTCAAGAGCTCAACTAAAACAAACACTCATCTCCACGATGGTGTCTTAAAAATTGTGATTTTCTCCTTTGGTGATTCTGCTTGTTATCATCAGGTGTCTTCAATAATGCTCAATCATCACTCAATTAAACACTTATTTATCTCATTAATGCTTCAGTGGTGGAATAAAAATATGGCAGGACTTTTACTCTCTGACCCCTGGACTTCCCACCTCTGCCTGATTCAACTAAATGGCATTGAGTTAACCTTATGTAATAAATGTAAGTTAACTGAAACCAATAATGTTAATTACATGCAACATAACCAAGTTACGTGGAACCTGTTGACATAAAAAAATTAAGTAAATACAATGTATAATTTTTTTGAGTGTACAAGAGGATGTGGTGCAGGTCCTTCAGGAGTCACTCTCAACCTGTCTGTCTATAAGGCCTATAAAATCCCAGTCTTCATGTATTTTATAACACTTCAGCTTGTGATTCTTATTAAGAGCGGGTCATTTTTTAGGATTCTTCACCTAACCTAAGTCTCTGAGATCCTGACACCTCACACTTCTGGAGACTCCAGGTAGTTGCAGTTCTGGAAAATGGTGGCGCTGGAGACTAAAGGGCTCCTGATGGTTTCACACTTAATTCTTCACCTTAATTCTTAATTCTTTTGCAGTTAACGTGTCTTTTCTTTTCCACCTGTTTTTGTATGACCCCGCTGACCCAATGAGAGTTTTGCTGTCCCTTGGTCATGCTTTAACTTTGCAATTTCTTGTTTTGCATTAGTATTGCGTCCTTCTCATGAGTATTTAATCATTTTTGACTTTTCAGTCTGAGTTAGATCTCTTTTTTGGCTCATTTTGCCTGTAAAAGAAAACCTGCCTAATAATTCTGCACACCTGAATATAAGGCGTTTTTCATTTCCAGCCTTCATGAACAATTATGTATCACTTATAAATGATTAAAAACAATATTAATAGTAGTTATTAAGATTGATGTGGATTGGAATTGGTAAAATGTACTTGGAAAAAAAATATGATCAGAAAAATCAACTTAATAATTCTGCACACAATGTATGGAAGGCCGTTTCAGCATAAAAACGTTCCAGCGTTACTCGTCGTAATTATATTTTTACTAGTAACAATTAAATTAAAGAGCTCTATTATTTAATTTGTACTAGTAACAATTACAATTATAGAGCTCTATAATTAAATTTTTACTAGTAACAATTATGATTGTAGAGCTCTCTAATTGAATTATAGAGCTCTGCAATTGTATTCTTACTAGTAACAACTGAATTGTAGAGCTCTATAATTCAGTTTTTACTAGTAACAATTCCAATTAGAGAGTTCTACAATTCATTTATTACTAGTAAGAATTCAATTGCAGAGCTCTACAATTCCACTAGAGAGCTCCTCTAATTCAATTGTTACTAGTAAAAACTGAATTAGAGAGCTCTTTAATTCAATTCTTACTAGTAACAATTCTAATTACAGAGCTCTATAATAGTATTATTACTAGTAAAAACTCCTATTCATGAGATGCAAAACAGATTGCAGATTTCCCGCCTACAAAAGTGCATTTCAAAATAAAAGCCCTGTAGCGTGGTTCTAAAGTATCCTGAAATATTTTACAGACTTGGGTAACATATTAATCATGTTCACATTAAAGCAAAATTAAGATGATGCCTGAGATGAAAGGCTACAATAATAATTACAATAATAATAATAATAATAATAATAATAATAATAAATAATAATAATAATAATGATATTAAAATTATAAATGTGTTAAAATATGAGAGTTTCCCTACATCTGCTATAATATAATATGTTGTGTGTCTCGAGAGTATGTATATTAGTTAATAAATACGATGATCCGCCTTTGATTATGGAGTGTCTTGATGGACCAGTGGCAGTATAACCGCTTGAGATTCAAGAGGTTCTCGGTTCTAATCCAACAATGGATAGTTTTTTTTTTTTTTTCATTAAAACCAAAGATGTTCATCAGTGATTGTATATCAAGAACAGGGACACGTTTATGTGTATTTTGTTTTGTGATTTCAACGTAACGAATAGAGAGTCCCCGCAACAGCGATAGATTGAAGCGCTCGTCCGTGTGAAGACTGCGCAGTGTGCAGGAGCGCCGAGAACCCTGTTGCACGCGCCTCTGATAACAGCGGCAACGAGCACTCATTTCAAAAACAACACATCCCAGCGCCAAATCGCCTATTATTAACACAAATTGATAATCAACTAGATGTGTTTATTTTGTATTAGATATCCGCGAGATGTTTCAAAAAGTGGTGGGGACAATATCGACCCTTTCAAAAAGTGGTGGGGACAATATCGACCCTTTCAAAAAGTGGTGGGGACATGTCAATTAATTTATACTCCTTAATATCAAGTTTGTCAAAACACTTTGGGTGGCTTTCACACAAGGTCCCTCCTTTCTGACGATTGCTACAGTCTCATATGACTGGACATTTGAGAGGTTATGTGATTTTGATGACATGGCACCACAGCTTCAGATAATCCAGTTTCACTGACATTCGTGTATTTATGCGGGACCTACAAACACTAAACCTTAGGTGTCCCACATTACATTAGGCACATTTAGGGCATTTCGCCCTATATTATGTCCAGTGATATGGAGTGTTCTTGGCTAAATGAATATAATGACTAAATACATAGTCGTAATTTGCGGGTGGGACATGTCCCCACCACTTTTTGAAAGGGTCGATATTGTCCCCACCACTTTTTGAAACATCTCGCGGATATCTAATACAAAATAAACACATCTAGTTGATTATCAATTTGTGTTAATAATAGGCGATTTGGCGCTGGGATGTGTTGTTTTTGAAATGAGTGCTCGTTGTCGCTGTTATCAGAGGCGCGTGCAACAGGGTTCTCGGCGCTCCTGCACACTGCGCAGTCTTCACACGGACGAGCGCTTCAATCTATCGCTGTTGCGGGGACTCTCTATTCGTTACGTTGAAATCACAAAACAAAATACACATAAACGTGTCCCTGCTCTTGATATACAATCACTGATGAACATCTTTGGTTTTAATGAAAAAAAAAAAATAAATAAATAAATAAATACTATCCATTGTTGGATTAGAACCGAGAACCTCTTGAATCTCAAGCGGTTATACTGCCACTGGTCCATCAAGACACTCCATAATCAAAGGCGGATCATCGTATTTATTAACTAATATACATACTCTCGAGACACACAACATATTATATTATAGCAGATGTAGGGAAACTCTCATATTTTAACACATTTATAATTTTAATATCATATTATTATTATTATTATTATTGTTGTAATTATTATTGTAGCCTTTCATCTCAGGCATCATCTTAATTTTGCTTTAATGTGAACATGATTAATATGTTACCCAAGTCTGTAAAATATTTCAGGATACTTTAGAACCACGCTACAGGGCTTTTATTTTGAAATGCACTTTTGTAGGCGGGAAATCTGCAATCTGTTTTGCATCTCATGAATAGGAGTTTTTACTAGTAATAATACAATTATAGAGCTCTGTAATTAGAATTGTTACTAGTAAGAATTGAATTAAAGAGCTCTCTAATTCAGTTTTTACTAGTAACAATTGAATTAGAGGAGCTCTCTAGTGGAATTGTAGAGCTCTGCAATTGGATTATTACTAGTAACAATTGAATTACAGAGCTCTGCAATTGAATTCTTACTAGTAATAAATGAATTGTAGAGCTCTCTAATTGGAATTGTTACTAGTAAAAACTGAATTATAGAGCTCTACAATTCAGTTGTTACTAGTAAGAATACAATTGCAGAGCTCTATAATTCAATTAGAGAGCTCTACAATCATAATTGTTACTAGTAAAAATTTAATTATAGAGCTCTATAATTGTAATTGTTACTAGTACAAATTAAATAATAGAGCTCTTTAATTTAATTGTTACTAGTAAAAATATAATTACGACGAGTAACGCTGGAACGTTTTTATTCTGAAACGGCCTTCCATATCACTTGTACATGTACTGTAAATCGACAAAGTAATTAACTTTTTAAATAAGCATGGATAACCATCTAGTGGCTCAGTGATCCTCCTCACCATTCTTTTCAAGTGAGCTGTAACAGCAGGAAAACAGAAAAACTGAATCCAATTTTTCAATGTCCAACTTTTCGTTTATCGGATGAAAAATTAAACTGATGATAAGTGCTACCCATCTTAACTAAAGGTGGCATAGGTATAACATAATTCACACATTTAAAACCTGTGCTTTTAATATTGTCTGAAAATTTGTAGATAAACAACTGCATATTTTGAGTTTATGCATGAGAGCGCCCTCTGGCTTTTGGATGTGGCAGCATTTGACCATAATTTATTGAGAAACTGAGCATAATAATTGCACAATTAATTGTTACACCCCTACAGTATTGCTACTGCGCATCTGTGATGGCTAAAATTTTGCCGCACAATGGGTAACACTGGATAGATACAACAGTACATCATCTAATCATAAAAAAAGTAATGTAGTACCTATTATAACACGGCATAGCAGTGTTTTTCCAAAGGCCTTCTTCACCCCTGAGCCGTCCATGTTCATTGTTGCCATCAATCTGTTGGTAAAAACTCTGACAAAAGAAAAAAGACAACCAAGTAATATCAGTGATCATTACTTGTTAAGATTATTGAACAATACAACTAAGTGACCAGAACAGCTGAGCCTTCAAGCAGAAAAGGAATGTCTTACAGTTTTTCACCATCACTTGGTGCATTTCCTGAATCATCATCAACATTTCTACAACAATATTGCACTGTTCAGATTAGTATTATCTATGGATTTCGTCTGATTTACAAATTATACCCCCACATCTGATTTTTTTGTGTGGTGCATTCGCACAAAATTTAGAATTATAATGGGTTCTAATGAGTTTACATTTATATTTACATTTAGTCATTTAGCAAATGCTTTTATCCAAAACACAAAGAGTTCAGGAAGCAATAAGCGATATGTCTTACAGGAGAAATAATACAGTAGGTGCTAATACAAAGTTACTGGTTTTAACAAAAGCTAGACCACTACATGTTGAGAGAAAGAGAAAGGGTTAGTGTGTTTTGCGGTCAAATATTCATTTGGAATATTGTGAGAGATGTGGTTGACCGGACAGAAGAATGTTCCACCATGGAAGGAGTTATCGCTTTGTATTTTATTGCAATAGATTTGTGAACTATCAATATGTGTCTTGCATTAAACACTTCGATGGAATATAATTGTAAATAGTTTGCAGAAAATAACTGGTGTTACGCCACCTTCACACTGGCAGTTGAAATCAGCTCCGTAAAACGCAATAGACCCCCGGCGGATGTCGTACTACACTGTTGAAAAGCGTCGGAAGCGAGTAGAACAAAAATGGCGGAGAGATTAGAACGATTTCAACTGCCAGTGTGAAGGTGGCGTTAGGGATTTAAATACATTTGTTAAGAATTTTTACATAATTATAAATAAATGTTGATAATTTCCATGTCTAAAGACGTTTCCATTTTAAATGCCAAATATAGGCAAATCCACGGACAACTAACAGGCATTAGGACGAACGTAAAGAGGGCGCTTGAAGACGTGCACAAGTCAGCAAAATTTCTGATGATTTATTGGCATGAAGTTTCGTGCACAATGACAAACAGGAGTGCAACATTCTCCAAATGGCAATATTCACTGCATATTCCACAAATGAACATAACGGACATGCAATACTTACATTACATTATCACACCAAGTACTGTCACTAATGGCCCTTTCAGATAGGACGCGGACCGCGCAGCGCTATGAAATGAAACCGATATATTTCAATGGCTTGCGCAGCGCGACTCGGACCAAAGCGGAGCTCAGCATGGCCAATAAAAACGGTGCATCCAAACAACCACGGAAATCAAAATGAAAACTCCGCCTACTGTTGCTCTGGCCAGCATAACGCAAATCAATCTGTATCTGATTCTGAAGGGCTACATTTTTTTTCTCCATTTAATAAAGAACTATTTCGTCAGAAAGATATTTCTTGTGAAAGAAATACAGTTACAAATTCAAGCATTTTATCCAAAATTCTGGCACTTTTCAAACCTTGAAAACACAACATCAAAATTCAAGCACTTTCAAGGATTTCAAGCACCCGTACGAACCCTGTGGTATGAGCCACCACAGGCATTTAACAATATAAAACACATTAGCACATGGCATTTTGGGGTTAATATGGAAACGACAGTTACCATGGTGAATACACCAAGAACTGTTAATGAAACATGGAAACTGCTACTGGTGAATAGAATAAAAATCTGACTGTGAATGAAACACTCTCACAATTAAATAAATAATATTCAGCATTAATCAGCAAACCTTCTAGTAGCCTACTTTCTTCAATCGGTCTCTCTTCTCCAGTGGGTTGGGCTAACCCAAAAACGAACGCGGCAAAACTGATAAAACGAATGCGGAACTTTTGAAATGAACACGACAAAACTGATGAAATGTATGCAGCAAAAAAAATTGACCAATCAGAATTTTGGTCGAGCCAGAACGTATCGACCAAATAATCGACTAATCGACTGGGAGATTACAGCCCTAATTTAAAGCGGGCCGAAGCAAGCCGTACCGTACCGTGCAACGTTTTGGCACACTGCTATTTTACTTAGTTTTAGTCTATTTTGCGATTGAAACTTGTTTTCTGGCTGCATTGAGTCCATATAAGCAGATCCGGGCTTGTGGACACCGAATCCTGTTATTTAAACATGCCATCTGGCTCTTCTGCGTGTCTGAGTGAATGAACTCATGAGTCATCTGAGAAATGCACCAAAGCATGGTATCACTTACCTTTTCATCATATTTTTTACACAGTCCTCAATGTCTGCACCCCCAATCCTGACTAACCGAGACACCTGAAAAGATTTTGAAATTTTTATTTTTTTTCACCATCAGAAACACAGAAAAAAAACAGTATTAGTATTGGCCTGGCATAGTTATACTGACCATCACATTCCTCTTTTCTTCAACGGCCAGTTGCCCTTCCAAATTTTTTAGCTCACGCCTGCTGTTCATTTTCTCAAGGTGGAACGGAGACTCTGGGGGCTCACGGTTTTGGCCCACCTCTGACAGTTTTGCTCGAATATCAGAAAGAAGATAAAGGACCCGCCTTTGGAATTCTGAAAGTCAAATTGGAATGAAAAATATTTGTCCCATTTGCAAAAAAATACCACTTTCAGTAAGAATATGAGGTGGTATACTTACTTCCATTATCTAATGGGAATAGCTCTCCACCCTCTCTGTGCTGGTTCCCCCTAGCTGGTCTTTGGGAGCACTCATAAGAAGAGCTGGAGCGCTGGTGTGGAGAGCTGTCCCGTGGGCGTGAAGAGCTGTGGCGTGAATTGTGGGACTGCTGGCGTGGGGTGCTGTGAGTCGGAGATTGGGACCAGTGGCGTGGAGTGCGGGACAGCTGGCGTGGGGTGCTGAGAGTCGGAGATTGGGACCGGTGGCGTGAAGTGGTGTGGCGTGGAGTGCGGGACCGCTGGTGTGGGGTGCTGTGAGTCGGAGATTGGGACCGGTGGCGTGAAGTGGTGTGGCGTGGAGTGCGGGACCGCTGGCGTGGAGTGCTGTGGGTTGGAGATTGGGACTGGTGGCATGAAGTGGTGTGGTGTGGCGTGCGGGACCGCTGGCGTGGGGTGCTGTGAGTCGGAGATTGGGACCGGTGGCGTGGAGTGCGGGACCGCTGGCGTGGGGTGCTGTGGGTTGGAGATTGGGACTGTTGGCGTACAGTGCTGTGGCTGGGAGTGTGGGACCACTGGCGTAGAGAGCGAGAACTTTGGAGCAGAGAGTCATGGAATGGACTCCTGGACCTGGATTTAGAATCATTTTCTTCTGATCCTAAAGCCTGGCTAGACATTTCTCGAATCCTTGGTGGTTTTGGAAAGGACAGACCTGAGGGATGAAAGACAACCAAAATGTAACAATAAGATGAAGGATTGGCAGCAAGTATGTACACTGTTTTGGATCTGGATCTGGATATATATATCTCTACAGTATAGGTATTAGGGCTGGGCGATGTGACAATGTTATCGTATATGGCAGATGTCTTGCAAATATACCGATTAAAACAAACAGATACCAGACAATAATTAATAATAATGGAAAATATGCCTTATTAATGTTTATCATGCGATGTAGGCTTTAGTGTGAACATTATGTTGTTCATATTCCCAGGCAGTCAGTAACAGTGGCAGAATTCAGGAAACGCTGTTTTGTTGAATATGTGCTGCTGTTTTCTGCCGGTTGCCACAGAGATAGACCAAGAGAAAGATGAGCTGCATCGGCAAAGCAAAATCTTACCCTCGCGGAGGCTGTACCGGTGTTCAAATTGTCCTACCCTGTCAGATTTTCCTACCGCAGAGCAACATTTATTATAATCTGAAATTAAACACTTGAACAATGTTTTGTGGTGTGGCAACCATGGTATAAGAGGAATAATTGACTCCTGTCCGTTCAATTATACTTAAAATGCACACTCGATGTGCGTCGTGGCAGCATTACCTCGAGTGTGCATTATATGAGTATAATTGAACGGCTCGTCATCAATTATTCCTTATTATACCATGGTCTCTTTGAATACTCTATTCTAATTGGCTGGAAGAAGTGCACCAGCTTCCAGTGAGTCTACATTGACTTGCATTGTAGTTTCCTTTTCTACAATGGAGGTCAATGTAGACTCGCTGTCACCGGAAGCTGCTGATTTGTGTTTGTAACTTTTGAAATATGAATATTTTTGTTCCAAAAACCCACCGATCTGCTTCGTCCTGCTTTCATGCTCATCCTCATCTGTGTAAGAGGAGAAACAACAGTATAATTACCATACATAGTATCACAACATATATTATGCTCCAGCACCAGAAACTAGGGCCCTGTCAAAATGAGCAAGTATTCTGTACCTAAAATAAACCCTGGGTATATTTTTTTCTTTGATACCCTCTTGACAGGACCACATTCTTCCTCACTGAGCTCTGCAGTACTTGTTTGGTCAAAGGCTTCACACATTTCCTGATTTTCTGATGTAAATAGAAAACAAACAAGCTTTTAATACCTTCATTGATTTGATTAGTAGAAAAAACAATTTCGCTTTTAAAAATGGATGTAAACTCACTTGACTTGAATTTGATTTTCAGCAGTGGAAACATTTTCCAGCTACTTGTTGGCGTTCGCATCTCTTTAGCTGCTTTAGTTACATTAGCCCCTGGTGGCCAGTGTATCATGTTGTCCTTCACCCAAACCTCTGGGATGACTCCCTCCTCCTCTCCATTTGGCTCTTTCCAAACCGCCCTGACCCACATCATGTACCTATACAAAAATCAAAACAAATCAGTAGTAAATCAGACAGTAGTATATTACATTGCATTATCCTATACATTTATACATAGGTATGTGCAATCACCTGAGATCGAACCCACAACCTTTCATTGTTAATGCAATGCTCTTACCACTAAGCTACAGGAAAGCTATATTATTGCAGTTGGGCAATTCCAGCGTTATGGACGTGACATTTGGAGTCAAAACTTGAAATATAAACGCTCTAAGAATGCATTTAATAGCAACATATTGAACCGTCTATTTGTATATTCATAATCCCTTACTAAAGGAGTCCAGACATTAGAAAAATGTCAGACTATACAACTGTTTTATATTTTAGATGAGGAAAATATACAGCGTTACGGACGTGACAAAAAAAGTCACTATAGTTTTGGGTGACAACATATTTTTTAGGAATTCTGTGAATTACATTGAGCAAACCAAAAGTAATACTGCCCACCGAATGAAGAAGGGTTGGCTCTCCACAGAGCATAAAATAATAATTTTATTTCATTTTTCGTGTTCGCATTAATGAGGAAAAAACAACGTTACGGATGTGACAGTTTTCCGTTACGGACGTGACCGGTCTGAAAGCGGCACAGAAGACTGCTTTAAAAACCGCTTTAAAACTTTCACAGAGACCTCAAGCAGGCATTTAAACCACCAAATATTGAAATCTGGGATACCAGTATGGTAAGACCCCACAATTTATTAACTTTTTACTAAACTTTTTACAACTTTATACTCTGTATTGCAAAAGGTTATGGATTAGACCTATTTCTCATGTTGACAAGCGTGTGCGTTCAAGAATCAATTTAGAGACCATGATTTTCCTTCTTACAGAACTGCTTGCTAAAATACATTGACAAATATTAATGTTTATCATAAAGCAGTTTAAAATCGCAAGTTTTCCCCACAGGTGGACCGATTGACGTAGCCTACACTATTGCCAATCGCAATCATGTCAGTTTTGTGTATGAATGAACCCACGGTTTTCGGCTAGTTTCACAGTTTAAAGCGGAGTCTTGAGTCAAAATGATCAAACTTTATTTCAAGTCAAAATTATTGCAATGTTATTAGCCTATTTTGTTAGCTTGATCGCACGGATTGTGATCAATGGCTAGGCCATTCATTTTTTAACCAACAGGTAAAAACGCGACATCCCAATTCCCGAGGGAAGTGTCCTATGAGACACAATGCTCTTCTATAAGTTGTACTGTATCATAGGCCTACCTTTTGATGTTCATATTTCGTTCTGTAAAGGAAGGTGTAGGCTACACGGTGCGAATTCTGACGGTCAGAAGATAGTATGTCCACGTCACGAGTGAGTTTATCTGAAAATCGCACGGACGAGGTGATAGGCTATACGACACGATTTTTCGACCCGCCGATTTCCGAAGCAATCCACAAAGTTCAGTGTGTGTGAGCATGCGAGCAGAGCGCGAGCTCAAATCAGAATAGCCATGCTAGATAAAATAGGCCTATAAGTTTTTTTTTTTTCCCCTTCATCGACTATAGTTGTTCAAGCCATTAGTTGACTATCACATTTAATTACTTAAATACTGGAGAGAATATTATAATTAGCATTTATATAGGACTCAAGCGCACGCATAAAGCTTGCCAAAGAACTGGCAAAAGAAATTATAAATGTGACAAAAAACAAAACAAAAAAAAAACAGCAAGGAGACATTTTGATTGTTTTTTTTTTTTTAATGTTAGGTTCAATTACATTAGGTTCAATCTAATGTTTTCTAAATCAGTGTCGGCTGCAAAGATGAAGTTGACATTGCTGACTCTCATCATCTTCGCAGTGGATGTGCAGAATGCACTTTTCATTCGGATTACATAATCAGAGAGTAGCCCATTTCTTTTCGTTTTTATTATTTCGTTTAAAAGAAGACATTTCGAGCTTTCTATAGATATTTTTCTCGTGTCTGTGAGACAAGCAGCCTATGCTGAGTTTCGGTTCATTTAGCCTATAAGACGCGCTCCAGATCAAGTGATCGCGCCCGCGCATCCATGAATATATTTGCTTCTTATTTATTAAATCCAGGCAATTTGTTGATGAAACATTGATTAAAATTAAGATTAAATTTTTACAAAACGAAATTCACTTTAAAGAAAGGCTTTCTACAAAACAAAACTTAATGAAGCGATCAAAATCATGTCTGACCCACTCCATGGGCCCCATAATACACCCGGCGCAATGCGACGCAAGGCGCAGCGCAAGTGTGTTTGCTAGTTTGCGTCCGGCGCCGTTCGCGTTTTCCCGTTCAGCGCCACGTCCTTAAATTAGTAAATGCATTTGCGCCATGGGCGTGCTGGTCTAAAAAAGAGGTGTGTTCAGGCGCATTGCCATTTTAAGGAGCTGAAAATAGACTGCGCCATAGATCAACTCAAACCTGGTCTAAAGTCTAAAGTCAATGGCGCAATATTTTTTTTGTTAGAGCGCGTTGGTAGAAACTGCGCCTCTGGGCGCGTCCACAGTGCGCGTCGACTTTGCTTATTACACACAGGGATGCGCATCACACAAACATGCCAAATATTAAAAACAAAAGGATTACAGTGTAAAATAATATTATTGTGTAGGCTACATAAATATAAAAATGTAATGATGAATAGTCATTGCGTGTATTAGAATTAGGCTACCTATTTTCAATTCAGCCTATTAATAGTTATAATGATGAACGAAATAGGCTAATTAATTGAACAATCGTGCCAATACTCATCGCGCGGAGCTATTTGAAAGCCTGCATCCAACGCAGACGACTGAAAGATTGACTGGCCACTTAACAGGTAATTTCAGCAAAACATCACTCGTTGAACTCCTCAGTTGAATCGGTGTGTTTAATAAGTCAGTGTATTTTATAATGTTACGTATTTTCGAATTGTTCAGCCAAATTGAGTACCTGCTCGGCCAAAAAATCGAAAGACGGAGGAGGCATAATAAAGGAGATGTCCTCCGCTG
Organism: Chanodichthys erythropterus; assembly: GCF_024489055.1. Classification (NCBI taxonomy): domain Eukaryota; kingdom Metazoa; phylum Chordata; class Actinopteri; order Cypriniformes; family Xenocyprididae; genus Chanodichthys; species Chanodichthys erythropterus. The sequence goes on along the minus strand of NC_090228.1, from coordinate 38,700,250 downwards.
GCGTTAGGTCTGGGGTGGCTGTATGTGGCTTTTCCAGCTTTTCCGCCAACAAATTCCGCCATGTAAATAGCAATCCGCCATGGCGCATCTTATGATGAAATTAAAAAAGAAATAACATTATAATAGGCATATTTAAACATAAATATGAAATTAAATATGTTTTCTTTAATGGCTACCAAAGTACAGTAGTACAGAGAAATGTCATGTCGTGATCAAGAGTGGATCATGAGTCGAGTCGGATAGCTTAATTAATAGAAGCATAATTAATTTTTTAACCTGATAACTGTAGCTCTTGGGCGATCCGCTGTAAAATATCATCTTCAGACAACCCTGTCATGGTACACACTGCTTGACACAACATGCTTGATCCGCTCTTGATCAAGACATGAAATTTCTCTGTACTGTACGTGTTGGTAGCCATTAAAGAAAACATATTTAATTTCATATTTATGTTTAAATAACCATATTAACGATTATAATATTTATTTTTAATTTAATCTATTTGATTAAGACAAGTGAACAGCATGACTAAGATAGAATAAGATGCGCATTACATCTGGAGACATGGAGTAGGTCAGACATGATTTTGATCGCTTCATTAAGTTTTGTTTTGTAGAAAGCCTTCTTTAAAGTGAATTTCGTTTTGTAAAAATTGTATCTTAATTTTAATCAATGTTTCATCAACCAACTGCCTTGATTTAATAAATAAGCAGCAAATATGGATGCGCGGGCGCGATCACTTGATCTGGAGCGCGTCTTATATGCTAAATGAACCGAAACTCAGCATAGGCTGCTTGCCTCACAGACACGAGAAAAATATCTATAGAAATCTCGAAATGTCTTCTTTTAAACTAAATAATTCAAAACGAAAAGAAATGGGCTACTCTCTTATTATGTAATCCGAATGAAAAGTGCATTCTGCACATCCACAGCGAAGATGATGAGAGTCACCAATGTCAACACTTTGCAGCCGACACTGATTTAGAAAACATTAGATTATTTAAAAAAAAAAAAAAATCAAATTCATAATCATTTCTTTTGCCGGTTCTTTATGGCAAGCCCTATGTGTGTGAATGTGAATAATCAACTAATCAATGTGATTAGTCCACTTATGGCTTGAACAACTAGTCGGAAAAAAAAAACTTATTTCACATAGGCCTATTTTCTATCCAGCATGTCAAAGGCTATTCTGATTTGAGCTCGCGCTCCGCTCGCATGCTCACACACACATACACACACTGAACTTTGTGCGATTGCTTCGGAAATCGGCAGGTCGAAAAATCGTGTCATATATCACCTCTTCAGATAAACTCACTCGTGACGTGTGCGTGGACATACGATCTTCCGACCATCAGAATTTGCACCGTGTACGCCCGCCTTTAACTGCCAAGAGGAAGAGAAGATCGGTTCATGTGCGCCTGATCCGCCGCTTACAGGCGCTGCAGTAGCTAATCTGTCACGCTATTAAAGAGCGACATCTATTGCTTGAATTTTGAAAGTTAAACCTTTTTCGTATTAAAACTAACAAAGCACAAAGAGTATTGCGATTATTGGATATTTTCTGATATGATAAGCCTGAAACAGATCACAGCAATATAAAGAAGCAAACTCATAGGATTTAATATGAAGCGTCCGTAACGGTCACGTCCGTAACGCTTATTATGGTTGTTCAGAGCAACGTAGTGAAATTCATTGTTGATCCTAATAAGCATAAACATAATTTAGCTTTGCATATAAAGTTTCAAGTTATTTGCATTTATAATTGTTATATGACATAAACTTAATCTTTAAAACGTTACGGACGTGACAGAGCACTGAAGCGTCATGACCTCTTTATTCCAGCCCTTATAAATTCAACAGGCAGTGCTGTTATGACTAAATGAGTGTATTTATTTCTCAGGCATGCCTCCATCTTTCTACACAATGCTTACTGTTAAAATAAAGTTTAAAAAATGGGGTCTTTGATCCCTTTTTTGAAAGCATGAAATATGGTTGGTTGAAAATTTAATTTAAGCATTGTTGCTTACCACATATATTGTGGATAAACAAGGCAATTTTCTTAAAATTTCTGTTAGAGCACATTATTACAGTATATTACAGACCTAAATGGACAATTTAAAAAGGGTTTTGTTCTTTTGGTTAAAACTTTTTTTTTTCATGGTAAAGTTGACATTTGCGTGGAATTGCTCAGTTGTAACAACTGGTCAGCTTAACCATTCTCTGAAGATGCTGCATGCAATCTATATAAGGGCAGCATTTTCCCCTCCACTCTCAGAACAAGCATCATATACAACCTCCACAACCTCACAAAGATAATGGAAGAGCAGTTAAAAACATTAGTTGATACCAGTGATATACTTACAATTCAGTTACGTTCTATTTCATGCAACATGGGGAACAAAATTAATCCTGTGTCAGCTTCACCAGGGTTGACTGGCAGACAGACAACTTTACGAATCAACTGCTGTTTGCTGATCAGTCGACGTGTAGTTCTACTGATATCTCTAACACGGACAATGTTGAGCAGTTTAGAATCACAAGGATCAGTGAAGAAACTCTCTGTTTTGCATTGGTGTAGCACATCGCAAACCAAGGTGCCGTCTTCATGCATTTCCTTCACAAAGACATAGTCCTTGTTCTGAAGGATGAAACAACAATCTCTTTGCCTTGTGGATATGTGAGTAAAGCTCTCTTTGGTAAAAGGCCTAGATTTTGTAGAATTTTCTAGTTCTGCTAGACGCTTGGCAACTTGGGCTATAGGATTGCGAGATTGTCTGACCATTTTCTTTAGAGTCTGCAGGTAGTTCTCAAATGGAAAGCATGAAATCCCATTCAGTGAACAGTTGAAGTGTTCCACATCATCTGGTAAGTGAATTAGTGAATGAACATTGTATACAGCAAAGGTGTTTCCATATATAGCCTCACACTTCTTCACATAGTACATGAGTAGCTCTCGGGCATAGTCTAAGTGTTCCTTACGGTCTGCATCATTCGAATTCAAAAGGACAGACACCGCAACCATCAAGGAAAGAAAGTGTTTGTATACAGCATGTGAAACCACTTTTCTTAGAACCACTGGTCCAGTATAAAGGAGAAACTGTCTAAGTTCCGTAGCCTTCCATCTGTCCAATTCCAGTAAAGTCCTAGGTTGCCGTGCAAACTCACTAGGTAGTTCTCCATTCAATGCCTTTAGTTTATCTGAAATGTCACTCCTTTGCTGAAATGACAGTCTGCATGTGTGGGGTCCTCTCTGCATGTAGTGAAGCATTCTCCTAACTACACCCAAACACACCAAGTGCATGTAGTCCAATGCAAATGGCCGAACACATGGAATTCCAGCTAGTGTCAGTGGGGATTTCTCAATTTGATGGTCTTTGTAGGCAAGTCTACTGAAATCTGCTTCAGACCTTGCAACAACACCAGGCGATGTAGCACCAAGAACAACGCGTCCCACATAGGTGCCTTTAACTGTGCAGCGCTCACATGCGAAGTAGCTATTGTGATTCTTTATGCATTTCAGGAATGATCGAGCTGGTGCATCACAAACAAAGGATTTTACAGTCACTTGCAGTGCTTTCTCTCCATGGACTATGCCATCTTGCATAAGTTGCTGCAACTCCTGTAGAAAATCAGAGAGGTAATCTTTAACTGGGCTCGGTTTTGCTTTTCCACAATAGAGTGCCACAATGAAGGGTGCAAAATCATGGAAACTGCACAGGATTGGCCACATTTGCAGACTTGATGATTTAAATAATGGAATGCCATCAATGTTAAAGCACAGATCTATTCGGTCTTCATGGAAAACAGGATTCTGGGATAAAACCTTCAGTACTCCTGATGCAATACCAAAGTAGGCATATTGTCCACCACACAGATCAACTACTTCCACTCGTTTAGGGGTTTTCAGCAGGGTTCTGGCATCCTTGGGAAGGCGATGTCCTTGGCGCCTTAGAATATCTAGTAGTTCATTTAGTCCAGATCGCTTGCATTTGTTGGTAACTGCCCATGCTGCAATTTCCTCTCCCAGATCAGGAGCAGTTTCCTCTGCAGAATCATCACACAAATAGTCAGCAACCTCAGGGTCAGTGTCAGAAGACAGCACTAACGCATCAGAGTCATAATCTGAAATGTTGCCATCGGCTGAAGGTGGCAAAGAGTCAGTTTCATCCTCACTGAACCGAGCCCTCAGTAACCCATCTGTATCACTGTTTGAATCCTCATCTGCAAGAGACAGCACTTCAGCATGACGTTTCCTCCAGTTTCTGTGGTATGCCATTATTTAGCGTCACAAGTAGCTGCAAAATAAGAGGAGTCCATATGGATCTCTAAAACATTTACATATATTTACAAAGATGTTGCGGAATAATGACAATGCATGGGCCTTTGTTATATTTTTAAACATTAAAACAAATTATAATGCATTTCAGCAGTAAGGAATACCATCATTAATTAACAGACAAACAAATAATAAATAAAATCTATACTGAACTTTTTGCTTCAACCTCAGTCAAAACCAGATACTTCCTTGTTAGTATTTTAATACGTTAGTTGTATTATCCATCTATAGACACTTAAACGATAAATTAAATTTAGCATATAGAGGTGCTAAAATAAATATTTTTTTACGATGCATCGCAATGCAGACATGGGCACTTCAGCAGTAATAGACCATAATCGATTATAGTCTACTGCTGGTTTTCTGATGGCATTCATCGCTATATTGCTGTTGTTTTTTGGTGTTTACAAAAAAATTATTTACATTAAAAAAAAAATCCGAACGCACTGCCTATGTAGCTCTGCCCTAAGTCAAGAGCGGGACTCATGCAATACTTTGGTACATGTATTATTATCAAATATCAATATGTAATTAGTCACATAAAATAATATAAGATCTGTGGCAGCCGCATTGTGAAATCGAATCTAATACATGAGAATCGTAATCGTATTTATGTGTTTGTTGAGGGGAAAGATGAGGAACTCGGTCCATTGTTACACCAAACAGCACATAGGCTATAGGTTGATCACATTGGATCTGTGTTTTAATTTTGGCGATAACTGTCTGTTCTGTTTAGCTTGTTGCATTTTATGGGGAATAACAGCAGACATTATGAGGCGGAGGTGGTGTCATCCTGATCTTGACTTGTACACCGTAGCCTACCTTTAAGTGGCTTAACCAAAGTGACTTCAACTTATTATTATATCTAATAAAATGAGATGAAAATGACAATTATTAAGTTATAAGTTATATAAAACATTACTTATTCAACCAAACAGGATTTTTTTTTAATCAAATAAAGCTTTTATCATCTTCAACTAACTTTTCAGCCCACAATGGCCAACTGAATTAACCAGTCTTACTAATGATCAAAACTCATTCACATCTTGCATTCTCTGTGGTTCATTTTAAATGATTCAGTGATCTCTTATATTCCCTATAGTGACTGAAAAGTTCAATAGCTTAAATGAAGCGGTTCAAATGAGTCATTCGTGTGCAAGTCATCGTTCTGAACGCAATGTGTTACTGGCGAACTCGTTGTGTAAGTTACAGTATACGACGATTCAATGATCCAACTGCACTGATAAAGACATAATGATGTACGTCATGTTAATTTCGCATATAGTGGACACAATTTTGAATTATAACGTTAACTGGTTATGTTGCGTTTTGTCGAATCGCATCGGGAAAGAGATTCAAACGTTAGGGCATTTTTGTTAGTACGAACAAAAATTGTAAAACTAACAGTACTCGTGACATTTCAAAATAGACATTTTTAAAAAAACAATAGTTACCTGCGATCTAACTGTTAAATTACGTTACCTCAGAATCCTTCACAGTAACAAATGGCGGGAAATTTCAATTCACCAAAAAGAACAAAATACTCATTGCAACATCAAATATTTAATCAAAACACAATCTTCTAAGTTTTCAAAGTTACCCAATTATGTTTTATTTAATGAGATGTTTATTACTCACCTGATAAAAGCGCCAACCTTGTCGAGCTGCTTCGACTTGACGTCTTCACCACTGCCACTGCCACTAGCCTCTATGTTGTACCAAAGTCCCTTTATGGTTGTATGCAAGACGTGATGACGTGCATTTCAACGGTCATCAACGTCGTAAATCCTCCAAATATTTTTTATTTTTATTTTTATTTTTTCCGTGTATACATGTATAACATTATGTCATACTAGGTTTGCATCAAATTGCACACAAAAATAAATTAATTAATTGTAGTCCATTCTTCAGCTGCAAAACAACCCGAGAATGTGAAAAAGGCGCCGTCTACAGGTGGTATTAGGAATAGAGAATATGAATGGACAGTGTAGGCCCTACATTTTTCATAATAAAAAAGAAAATAGAATTTCTGAAAAATAAATATGATTTTTTAAGAACCCTAGCATTGCATCTATCAGTTGAAGACAAGAAAATAGAAAAATAATTTTAAAATATGTAGCCTGTTCACTATGAAAAATTTAATGAAAAATGTAAATTTTCCATAAATTAACATGTAGTTGTAATACTGTATATACTTGGTATTACAATTTCATTATCAATTATGGCAAATATATTTTAAATTTAAGGTATATAAGGATATACACATACTTAATGTGGGGTTACAGCAAAAATGCTGCATATTTTTTTTTTTTTATTTGTAAGCAAATCAGTATATTTTGGGTAAAATATAATATATTCACCTCTTTCATTATCAGTATGCCTACTGTAAGTTACTCAATATAATTCAACTTTGAAAACAAAACAAATATACAACAATCAAAGTCAAATAATGTTATATAAATAGTTTTTTGTTGTTGTTGTTTATGTTTTTAACCACAGAAGTTACAGAAGTCCATTTTCATGCAGAAATCAAACACCATATGATTCAAAACATATGCCGAATGGATGCATTTTGAAGAAAAAAAATTGCTATTTACATTGATATCAATGTGATGTCAATATGACATCAACTGAACGCCTATAACACGACGTTGATTTGACGTCAACTCAATGTCAAACATGTTGGCCCATATACTTACATAATCAATTTCAGTATGGGATGAACCTAATATTTTCACCAATTAAGCACTGGAAGGACTTGATGAATAATCTGACTTTGAAATTATGTTTTGCAGCATCTTGATCAAATCTTGTTTAATATTTGACGTCAAATTGACATCAAGGTGCCCGCTGGGTTAGTTTTGTCGTGGCCACGACATATAAACTTGTGGGAACGTGATAATATGTCGTGGCTACAAGATATTAATTTGTGGGAACGTGATAATAAGTCGTGGCCATGAGATCGTTTTGTCGAGGTAACAACATCCTTATGTCGTGACCTCGAGTTCATATGGTGAGGGAACCAGATATTTTTCTCGTGGCCACGACTTCATTATGTTGAGAGAAGGACATCTATTTCTCATGGCCACGAGTTACATGTGTAAACAACGCGCGCTACCATAGCAACCTGGAATTAAGAATGATAAAATAAGTGCGGAATTAAGAAATTATTATTATTTGAATGCTGTCTATAGTCAACATCGCGCGCAATGTAAAAGCTATAAATAGCCTATTGCGCGCGATGTTGCCACTATAGCATTCAGATGAAGTTTGTTATTATCAATTTGATAACAAACTTCATTTAATGATAATGAACATTTATCCATCCCATCTCACAGCCTTTTAATCTGATCGTGTCTTTATAATAATAATAATTATAATAATAATCATAATTATTATTATTATAAATATGCCTATTAAACCTAAATAAAATGATGAACAAAATTAAGTTTTTGTCTAGGCTATATCAGTGAATGGATTTTTTTTTTTTTTTTTTAGCTTAAATATTCTTTTAACAACCAATTAGTAATAATAAATTATTTGAACTTCATTCAAATGCTGTCACGGGCACGAGGGTCTACAAATGATAACAGACCCTCATTTATCCTATCTTCATGGCTACAAAACAGTCATAAAGTCACATTTTTTGGCATGATCTGGCATTTAAAGTATTTACAAAATATAGCTAATGTAACGGAGGCCAGCTAGTAGTTTCTGTGCGAGTAAACCTCACTCCTCTGATCTCAAGAGATGCTCTAGCGACTGACGCTAGGGGTTGCAGCCTTTAGCCTCCTCGTTAGAGCGTCCGACTCCCACGCCGGAGACCTGGGTTCGAGGCCCGCACAGAGTGGGGCGAGTAGGACCTGTAGTGTAGGGCAGGCGCTAAACTATTGCTTGGGCAGACGTGCCGTAGATCTATCCATAACTGTACAGCGCTCTGGATGAATATCAACACACGCTCCACCCCCGGCGACACTGGTGGTACGATCCACCCGCGAGCGCTCATTATTAATGGAAAATCAGAATAATGAGTCATATTTTATGTTTGTTCAAAAATCAGATTCGGACGCAACAACCTAAACATGTAGAATCGAAAATTAAACTGAGTGACAATTATCCGTTTGTGAAGTATTCTAAAAAATGAAAAAATGAAAGTTTGAAGCCAACTTTTCATTTAGTTCATTTTGATGGTGCAAATTAAACAAAGAACTGCAAAGCGTTACACGGACCAATATTTGTTCTATTTTCCAATGTATTCTTTTTGTACCAATTTGTTCATTTTCCACTAAATGGTTTATTTAAAACTAGCTGCAGAACATTGTTTTGTACATCTAGATAAATGTTTGTAACGATTAATTTTGCACGTAATGTCATTTATAATGTATTTTATGCATTTTGTTTGATATGTTATCATTGTAATGTTTATTCAGGCCACGTTGAGGCGTTGAGAAGAGGTGAAAAATCACATGCTGTTCTCTTTAATCTGTCCAGCGCCATCTAGAGGGCCCAGAATAAACTCTCCAGATCAGCAGCAGTTCCAGTTCTCCCGTATCTTCTGTACACAACGCAGATCGAAGCAGTGGCCAGAATTAGGCCAGTTACACATAGATATATATAGTAAAATATAAGCTTACTCATACAGCAGCAAAATAAAAATGCACCATACACATTTTGACAAATGTAATTATGAAGGTAAAAGAAAGCACCATAAACCCACAATCGCAAACAATAAATAAATACACAGGTAGAACAAACCATTTATTTTCATAAATTATAAATACAGTCTTCATTGCAAAACCCATTTAAAACACCCAATTTGAAAAGTAACAATAAACCATGACAACCCTCAATTGGACCTTGGGGTCAATATGACCCCAATCAACTTTTCCTTAGTTAATAAACATGGTTCCCTAGATCTCAGTGGAATATTTTGTGACTTTTCCTACATTATCTATATGTACACACACACACACACACACACACACAAAATGGGCTTGATTTGGTTGTTCTAAAGGTATGTATAAAAAAAAAAAAAAAAAAAAAAAGTATTAATGTGGTCTTTGGGTCTTTGTCAATATGACCCCAATTGAAAATGAATGAAAAATGCAAAAAAATAAGATTTTTTTTATTTTTATTTTATCAAATAAAAATCATTAAATCCAGCATAAATCCGAAAATCCACAAAATTAAAAAATTTCATACCACAATGAAGGCCTGGTTCTGGAGCACAAATGCAATGTGGAATGAACATGACCACTCACACACACACACACGTGCGTGTGCACGCACAAACACCCACAGGTGTGTGACTGCAATGGAGAGCATTTTTATAGAAATTGGTAAATAAAATCAATAATTCCTGCATAAATCAGAACATTTTCACACATAAATGAAGGCCTGGAACTAGAGCACAAAAGCAATGTGGAACGAACATGATCACTTGCACACACAAACAGGTGTGCCTGCAATAGAGAGCATTTTTATAGAAATGGCAAATAAAATTAAAAATTCATGCAAAAATCGAAAAAATTTCATGCACAAAATTCTAAACTTTTACAAAAATACTGATTTAATGCATTTTAAAATTTTTAAGCATATATATTTACAAAATATTCATCAGAACAGAGCAGTAAGTCACATCCAGAAAAATTAATGGATCTCTATGGGCCTCTGCTGGCCAGATATGGAAATTGTCCCTTTTTTCTAACCAACAGATGGCAGAATTCTGCTTCTAACACCCTAGATCAATATCCTGAAACAACTTTATTTAATTTTGATCTTTATTAAAGTGTTTTTTTTATTAATATCATAAAAATGTAATATTTCATATGCATGCTAAAGGTGTAGTTTATGACTTTTGCAGTAAATAGGTAAAAAAAAAAATTACATCCCCCCCAAAAAACAGCATAAATGTATAGATGAGAAATAAATGAAAAGAAAAAAAAATATCATTTTTGGTCATATTGGCTTAATATATAAGTTGATTGTTTATAACATGATATATAACATCAAAAGTAAAACAACACCATGAAATGCCATGAAACAGGATGTTGTAAATCAAACATACAATGTCCGATCTGCCCCAAACTTCATGTTTGATAAGAGTCCTGGCCTAAAGACATACATGCCAAAATTTAGTTATGCCATAGTGCCACCAGCTGGAAGCAGGAAGTGTGTCAAATACATATTATTTTGACGTAGCCATCCAATATTTACTTACCTAAAACTGCAGTCCGTAACTTTTGGCGCTCTAGCGGTTAATAAACAGAACTGCATGCGTCTTGCAATAGAAAATTGTAGCCGGAGCTACTTCTCTCTGTTTATGTCTTTGGCAAGTTACGCAGTTACTGTGATACTCCGCAGTGGTTTTTACCAGACCAGTCTAAAATAGTCTAACTTATTATAAGTGTAACATAATGAGTCAGGGTAAGACAAAAACACAGTTTGGAAAATGGATTCATGTTGTACATTCTCATCATATAATTTTTGTAAATTTTAAACAAAAAAGTTATGGACAGCAGCTTTAAATGCATATTTCCCACCATGCTCTATTTTTCTAAAGCCACTGGTGCGAGGGTTAGGGTCATTGCATTTATTGTAGAGTTTAATGTATGCACTATAAAGAAAACAAGGATTTATTTGGACAGTTATCTCAAATTAGGTTTCATTGAAACAATGACCAGGTGAGAATTGAGTGTGTAATCTGTGGTGAGAGACCAGAGAATAAATGAATGAATGATAAATGAAGCCCTGCTTGAGGAGGCATAAGAGCACCAAACACCCACAGACGGTTGGTAAACCCAGAGAAAAAAGAATTTGTTATATCAAATAGGCCCCAGAACAATAGAAATGCTTTGACTAGAGCTGGAAATGAAAATAGACAAGCAACGGTTGCATCCTTCGAGTGCGCTCTCCAAAGAAGTTCTGACCAATTAATACCTTATTGTGAAAAATGCAGTGATGAAATTGTAATCATCTCCCCAGATGTTCTTTTAAAGCCATTATATGTTGCACATGTAACTTTCACTACACCATTAGAGAAGATATGTCTTTTAACAATACAGCTGACCTGATATGATTTTGCAATTTTAATGGGTTTGTTCCTGTTGACTCAACAGAAAAGGCAGATGCAGCCCAAAGAGATCTACTGGCTAAATATATCAGTTGGTGTACATTAATAAGATGTGCTGTTTGCCGACTTTTACAGGTCACCTTTTTCAATCAAATGTTTTGGTACTTTGGACTGCAACAATGTGGAGAGAAAAGCAGAATATACATCGGTGTTGGTAGTATTTAGTGAGTACACCCATAAGAACAAAAAGGGAATATACAAGAGGGAAAACTTCCACTCTATGGCCTTCCAGGACTTTCTTTCTCTGAATGAATGTGGTTCCCAGCTTATCTCCCTTGAAGGTTTCATCTCCATTAGCTTAGAGTCAAGGATTTGTATATGTCTGCCAAGGACACTAATGTACTGCGGATCTAACTATAAAGTAGCCAATCACACAAAGAAGCACAATGCATGAAATCAGGTACAAAACCATTCACTGTGTATTAATGACGGGATTTTGCCAGGTAAAGCCCTGTGTGGAAAGCATTTCTAAAGGTCCACAAACATTATGCCCGAACACCAGTTCCAACGGACTAAACCCAAGCAAGTCTTTTTGTGCCTTTTGCAGAGCAAATAAAATTAATTGGAACTCCATCGTCACAATCATTAACTGTCTCCATACAATACTTGCGAAACGCAGATTTTAACATCTTCCAAAGCACCACAGAGGTCTCTGAAAAGTGATGGGCTGGTGTAGAAATTGTCTACATATGTTGTAGCCAGTTCCCAACACCTTCTCATCCACCAGCGCCATCACTGATTTATAACTCAGCCCTTTGTTTTGTTCATTTTGTCCTTCAGGGGATTTGCCCTCATAAATAAAAATAAAAAATCCCATACTCTCGCAGTGAGAGCAGTTCATTTCAGTGAGCGCAGCTTTTGTGTGGGACATCCCCGGATGTCGCACACACTCATTTTTCCTGTCATCAGCATGCAAAGGGGCTCTGCACGTGCCAAAGCTGTGGCGCGACATTTGCAACAACGTCGCAGAAATTTGCTCTTAGGAAATTAGCTCTTTCAGATTCCAACTGCGGTTGCAGAAGGAAACACCATCATGAACGTGCTCGGCCCTGCAGACGGCGCTTGAGCGAAATGCTGACCAGGCTGCTTGAGAGCTACGTGGAGAACAGAGCTGCACGAGAGCGGCGAACTGATCAGAGCTGCACGAGAGCGGTGATCTTAGCAGCGAACTAAACAGAGCTGCAGGCTGCTCGTGGGAGGCAGCTGCTAGAGAGTGGCGAGCAGAGGAGAGGCGAGCTGATCAAACTGCTGCAGTGCGGCAAGCTGATTAGTGGTGAATTTCAGCTGCTTAAAGGCGGCATAAAGTCTCGTAGGATCAAGCAAAGAGATGATATCTGCGTTGCTGAAGGAGAATGAATCGATTTGCCATGGTGAGACAGCCACTTATAAAGCTTGATACCCAGCCCCTTTTGGCGGGCTCGCTCACTATTGGCTCGGTTCGTTCACTTTAACTCAACGAACCAATAACTGTGCCGTTTCACTGTGTGACTGAAAAAGGCTTCAGAAATCGGAGAAAAAGGACTTTTCCCCTTATGTGTCTTGTCTTATGAATAATAAGACGTGTGACGCAGCACTACGTTACGACAGATTGATTGATTTAGACAGTTGTATAATTAATTAGAGTAGGCTATTATTAGTTTTGTCCTGCAAATTATTATTATTTTATACCCATAAAAATAATTAGTAACTGCCAGATAATGATCACCTGCTTTTCCCCGTAATGTCTAATGTTAGGCGTGTTATCTTAGCTAATAACATTTATTAATTAGGTATTAAAGCCCACATTTATCGTTATGTCAGTTAGTACAGTTTACTGCTGAACAACTCATTTTGTTGTTGTGAAATAACACAGAAATCAAAAATTAATAGTTAGTTTTATATTTTCAATCTCCCCTCGAAGCTCCGACAGTCCTCAGAGAAGCTGTCAATCATAACGACACACCCTGTTTCTATAGCATCTAAATGCTAGCTAAAATCAAACTCATCACAAAAACAATTGAACATATATCAGCGTTGATAACGACTACCTTAAATGACTAAAACCATCTTTCGGAAAATTTTATTGGAAGTGCAATTTATTGTTTTATTTTGACTCAAGTCCCATTCGTTTGCATGGAGAGGGCGGGGCTTATGACCTGTACTGCATCCAGCCACCAGAAGAGCCCACAGCTTCACTTTACAGGACGTATGAGGCACACCCGGTATGAACACAAAGATGCATCAAAAAATGCTGATGATAAGCACAAGAGATAATTGTCCCAGTGTGGACGAGGCTTTATGCCCGCTATTTTCATGTAAGGTGTTGCTCTTAATCAAGCAGCAGTGTGAATTTGTAGCATATTACTGCTGGAAGGTGTAAGGAAAAGACGGGCACAGGAAGCTGAGCTTTTTTGATGGCTGTGAATCTTTAAAGGGGTACTTCACCCCTGGAAAGATGAATGTGTATTTAAAATTGGTCATTTATGTAGTAGAAATGTGAAATTATTTTTGAATTTGGAGCTTTCTAGACTGAGAAAAGGCAGAAAATGTATTTTTGACTAATGTGGATGAAAGACAACAACTCCCAGAATGCACTTGTTTTGCTGCCCTTGCGAGGCCACGCCCAAACCACGCCTATCGGTTACAGGCGGCATTACCAGGAAAATTCAAACAACTAGGCTTGCTTTGTTACATATTAATTCTATAAATCGTGAGTTAGTTCATACATTTACAGTGAAATGGTGCTAAATTGCTTTGTACCTGGATGTACACCCAAAACCAGGAAAGGACAAGTAAGTTTCCATCATTTTCCGATTAAGTTAAAGATTTGGAGCGATGTAAACAGTGGCTGCGGGCCATCAAACACCCGAAGTTTGGAGATGACACCATTATAGAAAACCTAAAAAACGCAGAATATGTAGTCTCCATTTCAAGCACGAGGACTACGAACCAAATATCCTTGCAATGAAGAGAACCATTCTGAAGGACACCGCGATCGATATTCACTTTCCCAGAGGACGAACAGCCTGGGCATCTGGTACTAAGCGTATTCGCCTAGAGGTAAGACTCGCTGATACTAGACTAATAACACAGTAGCCTATATGTAGTGTTGTAGGTAGCAGTAAAACTGCAAACTTAGCAAAGTAACTTTAGATAGACAATTACATATAAGTTGCATATAAGTTGACTAAGTAAAGCCACTGTTCTGTAAAGCTGAGTTAGTCTATTTATCTATTTATGCTAACGTTACCACAAAAGCCTGTTGCTGTATTGGTTGAGATGACTGCAGAGACCGATACATTTGCGAGATGAACCACTGATGTAGTGCAGACTATAACAAAATATGTTAAGCTTAAAAATATAATTGACACCCACTTTTGATAAAATCTTTGATCTATGTCCGTGAGTAACCTCAAACGTGCATATGTATGGGCGTGGTGAAAAAATGTGGAACTACCTGCTATTACTGGCTGTAGTTTTAAGCCTCTGGCCAAAAAAGCCTCCGATGACGCAAAATGACGATTTTTGCGTCATCGGAGGCTTTTTTACAGAATAAAAATGCATAAATCTCTCATATTGGGCTGATATGAAGGGGGAAAGCACGCTAATTTGAAAATACTAGTGGTATTCTACTAATACAAAGCTTAATGCTAAATCCTGAAGTAACCCTTTAAGGAGCATCTCCCCTCCAAAAAACAGAAGCGTGTGGATGAAGGTCCATAGTGATGATACACTGAGTTCCTTCAGTGTATTTAATAAATGTGTTGTTTTAGTTTTACTCCAATACCACTTCATTGGGCTTTTTATGTATAAGCATTATATTGAACATTATCACACTTTTACTATAATTTTATCAAATTCATTTTTTTGCTATAATTATTATTGTTTTATCACCTAGCTTTATCACCCTGCTTCTCTCTAACTTATATTTTTTGAGTTTGTGTCTGAGACTGATTAAACAATGTGTGTGGGAACACACGAGGAAACTAAAAACTTAGCAGGAATGAAGCTCTTCAGGACCAAGAATGAGACTTTTCAGGACCAGGAATGAGGAGGCTGCTTTAGAGACACATCTGTTTAAACACATCACTCAAACACAGAACCAGGAAACAAGGATCACATGACTTCAGAGAAACTGAAATGTAGTTGAGCTGTTGTGTGTTTGTGTCTCTGTATTAAAGTGACATACATGAGCCAGTGAGGTTTGATGTTATTGATGTGTCACCATAATTGATTTGGGCTCTAGAAACATTCTTCAGAATATCTTCATTTGTGTTCTGCAAAAGAAAATCATACACGTTTTAAAAGACATGAGGATGAGTAAACAATGAAAGCATTTACATTTCTGGGTGAACTATCCCTATAAAACTAGACATTGATGAAATAATGCTGACTGTGATGCACATGTAGGCAATCATCACGTGAACATCAGTTCAGTGTTACTGTGTACTTATTTATGGGTTATGTTATGATTTGATAAGGGTTTTCATATGTTTGTTTAATACATTTCATAGTCTCAAAAATTAATAGTTAGTTTTATATTTTCAATCTCCCCTCGAAGCTCCGACAATCCTCAGAGAAGCTGTCAATCATAACGACACACCCTGTTTCTATAGCATCTAAATGCTAGCTAAAATCAAACTCATCACAAAAACAAACAATTGAACACATATCAGCGTGATAACAACTACCTTAAATGACTAAATTGCACTTCCAATAAAATTTTCCGAAAGATGGTTTTATTGTTTTATTTTGACTCAAGTCCCATTCGTTTGCATGGAGAGGGCGGGGCTTATGACCTGTACTGCATCCAGCCACCAGAAGAGCCCACAGCTTCACTTTACAGGACGTATGAGGCACACCCGGTATGAACACAAAGATGCATCAAAAAATGCTGATGATAAGCACAAGAGATAATTGTCCCAGTGTGGACGAGGCTTTATGCCCGCTATTTTCATGTAAGGTGTTGCTCTTAATCAAGCAGCAGTGTGAATTTGTAGCATATTACTGCTGGAAGGTGTAAGGAAAAGACGGGCACAGGAAGCTGAGCTTTTTTGATGGCTGTGAATCTTTAAAGGGGTACTTCACCCCTGGAAAGATGAATGTGTATTTAAAATTGGTCATTTATGTAGTAGAAATGTGAAATTATTTTTGAATTTGGAGCTTTCTAGACTGAGAAAAGGCAGAAAATGTATTTTTGACTAATGTGGATGAAAGACAACAACTCCCAGAATGCACTTGTTTTGCTGCCCTTGCGAGGCCACGCCCAAACCACGCCTATCGGTTACAGGCGGCATTACCAGGAAAATTCAAACAACTAGGCTTGCTTTGTTACATATTAATTCTATAAATCGTGAGTTAGTTCATACATTTTCAGTGAAATGGTGCTAAATTGCTTTGTACCTGGATGTACACCCAAAACCAGGAAAGGACAAGTAAGTTTCCATCATTTTCCGATTAAGTTAAAGATTTGGAGCGATGTAAACAGTGGCTGCGGGCCATCAAACACCCGAAGTTTGGAGATGACACCGTTATAGAAAACCTAAAAAACGCAGAATATGTAGTCTCCATTTCAAGCACGAGGACTACGAACCAAATATCCTTGCAATGAAGAGAACCATTCTGAAGGACACCGCGATACCATCGATATTCACTTTCCCAGAGGACGAACAGCCTGGGCATCTGGTACTAAGCGTATTCGCCTAGAGGTAAGACTCGCTGATACTAGACTGATAACACAGTAGCCTATATGTAGTGTTGTAGGTAGCAGTAAAACTGCAAACTTAGCAAAGTAACGTTAGATAGACAATTACATATAAGTTGCATATAAGTTGACTAAGTAAAGCCACTGTTCTGTAAAGCTGAGTTAGTCTATTTATCTATTTATGCTAACGTTATCACAAAAGCCTGTTGCTGTATTGGTTGAGATGACTGCAGAGACCGATACATTTGCGAGATGAACCACTGATGTAGTGCAGACAAAATAAAGTTAATTACTGTAAGCTTAAAAATATAATTGACACCCACTTTTGATAAAATCTTTGATCTATGTCCGTGAGTAACCTCAAACGTGCATATGTATGGGCGTGGTGAAAAAATGTGGAACTACCTGCTATTACTGGCTGTAGTTTTAAGCCTCTGGCCAAAAAAGCCTCCGATGACGCAAAATGACGATTTTTGCGTCATCGGAGGCTTTTTTACAGAATAAAAATGCATAAATCTCTCATATTGGGCTGATATGAAGGGGGAAAGCACGCTAATTTGAAAATACTAGTGGTATTCTACTAATACAAAGCTTAATGCTAAATCCTGAAGTAACCCTTTAAGGAGCATCTCCCCTCCAAAAAACAGAAGCGTGTGGATGAAGGTCCATAGTGATGATACACTGAGTTCCTTCAGTGTATTTAATAAATGTGTTGTTTTAGTTTTACTCCAATACCACTTCATTGGGCTTTTTATGTATAAGCATTATATTGAACATTATCACACTTTTACTATAATTTTATCAAATTCATTTTTTTGCTATAATTATTATTGTTTTATCACCTAGCTTTATCACCCTGCTTCTCTCTAACTTATATTTTTTGAGTTTGTGTCTGAGACTGATTAAACAATGTGTGTGGGAACACACGAGGAAACTAAAAACTTAGCAGGAATGAAGCTCTTCAGGACCAAGAATGAGACTTTTCAGGATCAGGAATGAGGCTTTTCAGGACCAGGAATGAGGTTCTTCAGGACCAGGAATGAGGAAGCTGCTTTAGAGACACATCTGTTTAAACACATCACTCAAACACAGAACCAGGAAATAAGGATCACATGACTTCAGAGAAACTGAAGTGTAGTTGAGCTGTTGTGTGTTTGTGTCTCTGTATTAAAGTGATATGCATGAGCCAGTGAGGTTTGATGTTATTGACGTGTCACCATAATTGATTTGGGCTCTAGAAACATTCTTCAGAATATCTTCATTTGTGTTCTGCAAAAGAAAATCATACATGTTTTGAAAGACATGAGGATGAGTAAACAATGAAAGAATTTACATTTCTGGGTGAACTATCCCTATAAAACTAGACATTGATGAAATAATGCTGACTGTGATGAACATGTAGGCAATCATCATGTGAACATCAGTTCAGTGTTATTGTGTACTTATTTATGGGTTAGCGGCTTTACCGTTTATTCAGACAAAGATTGATGTGAATGTGTTGAAATGTCTTATTTGTAATATGTATGGTTTATATTTGATCAAAGATAATATTTATGCTTATGTTTACATGTTGACGTGCATCTGAATAACACTTTTGCTGTATAATGGTGTATTTATTGTCATAGGTGTTAATCGACCCCTATGGGTGGTAGAATCTGCTAGCGTTTAGCGGGAAGATTGCATACAAAGTCGGTATATTTGTGGAAAAGGGGCTAGTCTAGTCGGGCCATTGACGGCCAAAGGGCTGTTGCTTGTCTGAAGACCAGGAATGTTGTGTTTTGCTGCTCTCTGCATGTTAGTTTTGTAAAGTTTAATTTGAGTATTTTTGGTGGTTTATTTATTTTCTTTTTTCATTATTTGGGACTTTGGTTTGGAAGAGCATGTGTAACGAGACAGCTGTCCTAAATAAAACCACTGGGACGTGAAGTATTGCTTTGTTGTACCCTATTTATTCCATCTTTCTGGCCTCAAGGCAAGAAACACAAGACAACTCAGGTTAGCTGTAAAACCTAAAGACACCCGACCTCTGGTGGCAGTAATATTTCGACTAAAGGTGGCAATGGTTGTAGCAGCTCTCTGACACTGACACTTATGAATGAATCTATATTCTTATCATATAAGACCTTTAACCCCTCAATCTCAGCACTTCACTGATACTGGATTCATATCTGTTTACTTGATGATTTATGTGATGTTTCTCCTGTCATTGGTTTGTCCTTTAGCACCAGCTGAAGGAGATGCATAGGTCATTCCAGCAGAGGATCCAGCAGAAAGAGAAAGATCTTCAGCAGCTGAGAGAGGCTGTGGAGTCTTATAAGGTGAGTCTGGAGAAGAAGAGAAGTTTGAGAAGTCTCAGTCAGGACTCACTGAAGCCACTGTGTGATTGTGATGTGTGTCCTAACAGCGCTCTGCACAGACAGCAGTGGAGGACAGTGAGAGGATCTTCACTGAGCTCATCTGCTCCATTGAGAGAAGCCGCTCTGAGGCCACACAGCGGATCAGAGATCAGGAAAAGACTGCAGTGAGTCGAGCTGAAGGACGACTGGAGCGACTGGAGCAGGAGATCAATGATCTGAGGAGGAGAGACGCTGAGCTGGAGCAGCTTTCACACACACAGGATCACATCCATTTCCTGCAGGTAACAGAGATCTAGAAGAACAGGATCATGAGAGCAGAATGAGCCGTTGACTGAAGTGTTGATCACAACACTGTTTAGTTGTCATGTGATTAAATCCGATCAGTGAGTAAATGCATCCATGAGCCAACCTGGAAATGGTCACTGCACGCCACTTTGTTTGGCTTTTTGTGCATAAGCATTATATTGAACATTTATCACACTTTTGTTATAATTTTATGAAATATATATATATATATATATATATATATATATATATATATATATATATATATATATATATATATATACATACATACATACAGGTGCTGGTCATTATAATTAGAATATCATCAAAAAGTTGATTTCACTAATTCCATTCAAAAAGTGAAACTTGTATATTATATTCATTCATTACACACAGACTGATATATTTCAAATGATTATTTCTTTTAATTTTGATGATTATAACTGACAACTAAGGAAAATCCCAAATTCAGTATCTCAGAAAATTAGAATACTACTTAAGACCAATACAAAGAAAGGATTTTTAGAAATTTTGGCCAACTGAAAAGTATGAACATGAGCATGTACAACACTCAATACTTAGTTGGGGCTCCTTTTGCCTGAATTACTGCAGCAATGCGGCATGGCATGGAGTCGATCAGTCTGTGGCACTGCTCAGGTGTTATGAGAGCCCAGGTTGCTCTGATAGTGGCCTTCAGCTCTTCTGCATTGTTGGGTCTGGCATATCGCATCTTCCTCTTCACAATACCCCATAGATTTTCTATGGGGTTAAGGTCAGGCGAGTTTGCTGGCCAATTAAGAACAGGGATACCATGGTATTTAAACCAGGTACTGGTAGCTTTGGCACTGTGTGCAGGTGCCAAGTCCTGTTGGAAAATTAAATCTGTATCTCCATAAAGTTGGTCAGCAGCAGGAATCATGAAATGCTCTAAAATTTCCTGGTATACGGCTGCGTTGACCTTGGACCTCAGAAAACACAGTGGACCAACACCAGCAGATGACATAGCACCCCAAACCATCACTGACTGTGGAAACTTTACACTGGACCTCAAGCAACGTGGATTGTGTGCCTCTCCTCTCTTCCTCCAGACTCTGGGACCCTGATTTCCAAAGGAAATGCAAAATTTACTTTCATCAGAGAACATAACTTTGGACCGCTCAGCAGCAGTCCAGTCCTTTTTGTCTTTAGCCCAGGCGAGACGCTTCTGACGCTGTCTGTTGTTCAAGAGTGGCTTGACACAAGGAATGCGACAGCTGAAACCCATGTCTTGCATACGTCTGTGCGTAGTGGTTCTTGAAGCACTGACTCCAGCTGCAGTCCACTCTTTGTGAATCTCCCCCACATTTTTGAATGGGTTTTGTTTCACAATCCTCTCCAGGGTGCGGTTATCCCTATTGCTTGTACACTTTTTTCTACCACATCTTTTCCTTCCCTTCGCCTCTCTATTAATGTGCTTGGACACAGAGCTCTGTGAACAGCCAGCCTCTTTTGCAATGACCTTTTGTGTCTTGCCCTCCTTGTGCAAGGTGTCAATGGTCGTCTTTTGGACAATTGTCAAGTCAGCAGTCTTCCCCATGATTGTGTAGCCTACAGAACTAGACTGAGAGACCATTTAAAGGCCTTTGCAGGTGTTTTGAGTTAATTAGCTGATTAGAGTGTGGCACCAGGTGTCTTCAATATTGAACCTTTTCACAATACACAATTCTCATTTTCTGAGATACTGAATTTGGGATTTTCCTTAGTTGTCAGTTATAATCATCAAAATTAAAAAAAAAAAAAAAAAAAAAAATTTTTTTAAATATATCAGTCTGTGTGTAATGAATGAATATAATATACAAATTTCACTTTTTGAATAGAATTAATGAAATAAATCAACTTTTTGATGATATTCTAATTATATGACCAGCACCTATATAGATAGATATTTATATTTATATCTATATATATATATATATATATATATATATATATATATATATATATATTTCACTATAATTATTATTGTTTATCCATATCTGTATGGATAAATAATTTATAATACATACTGCAATATTCAGTAATAACAAGATCTGGCAATTTGCATATCATGGTGACGGTGACTTCAAGGAACTTTGATTCTGGACACAGTTTTCAGTCTGCAGTATTTAGGATACAGAATTACTGACATTTTAAGGGTTTTGTCTTGCTTCTCGCTAACTTATATTTTTTGAGTGTGTGTCTGAGACTGATTAAAAACAATGGGCGTAGGAACACACAAGGAAACTAAAAACTTAGCAGGAATGAAGCTCTTCAGGACCAAGAATGAGGAACCTGCTTTACAGACACACCTGTTTTGCACACATCACTCAAACACAGAAAAAGGACTCACATGAGTTCAGAGTTAGAGAAACTGAAGTGTAGTTGAGCTGTTGTTTGTTTGTGTCTCAGTATTCAGGCAGTAAAATGGCAGAAGCCAGAATTTCGCAGGATGAGTTCATGTGTTCGGTGTGTCTGGATCTCCTGAAGGATCCAGTGACCACTTCCTGTGGACACAGTTACTGTAAGATCTGTATTACAGGCTGCTGGGATCAGGAGGATAAGAAGAGAGTCTACAGCTGCCCTCAGTGCAGTCAGACCTTCAGTCCAAGACCTGCTCTAGCTAAAAACACCATTCTGGCTGAAATGGTGGAGAAAATGAAGAAGATTAAACTTCCTGCTGACTGTTACACTGAAGAAGTGCAGTGTGACGTCTGTACTGAAAGAAAACACAAAGCCGTCAAGTCCTGTCTGGTGTGTCTGAATTCTTACTGTCAGAATCACCTTGAACAACATGAGACCTTCTTTAAAGGAAAGAGACACAATCTGACTGAAGCCACTAGACGACTGCAGGAGATGATCTGCCAGAAACACGACAAGATCCTTGAGGTTTTCTGCCGCACTGATCAGAAGTGTATATGTGTGCTGTGTACGATGGATGAACATAAAAACCACGACACTGTATCAGCTGCAGCACAGAGGACAGAGAAACAGGTATGAACTTAAAGGGTCCCATTATGATAATTTACATAATTTTGTTTATGGGGTTGTTTACTGGAATACATTTACATGCTTTAACCCTTAAATGCATGAATGTTTCACCAATCATTCTAACCCGGATCTAAATCTAACACAGAAGGATCTTTGCCTGTTGTGATAATAGAACTCCTCTGATATTAGACTAACAATTACAGAATAATAAAATAAAGCATATTTTGTTACCTTTTGGAGCTTGAAAGGACTCCGTTTGAGCAGATGTTTTATGCCATCATCACTATCCTGGTCAGAGCTCATTTCCCAGTAAATTCAGAAAATAATAGGCTAGTTTTGTTTAAGGATCGTGAATATGAGCCCATTTGAGCCCATCAATATTTAGATAACTAACGGCTTCATATTGGACAGTGCAACAGAGTTGGAAATCCACATCCAGCCTTTATTACAGGAGAGCGTAGTCGTACAGGCAGTAGGTCAAACACCAAACAGATACAGTAAAGGCAAGGCAAAAGAGAAATCTAAACACAGGCTATGGTAAAGGCAGGCAGCAAACGATCATCAAACAAAGAAATAGTCCAGGGTCAAAAACACAGGCAAGGCAAGGAACAAGGAACACAGAGACAAGGTCGAAAACAAGGCTAGAACAGAGAATGAAGCTATGGGAGTTATGCAGTGGAAGCAGTTTCTGAAGTTCCTGAAGAAGAATTGTGATAGTTCCATGAGTTTCAATCGATTGCTTCTGTGTCAATTGAAGAAGTTGTGATGAACTCGCATGGTTAGTTCAACTCTGTTCTGGTTGAGAGAGGAGTTCTCTCTCTCGCCATGAGTAAACGCATGGCTGGTTGTAGATCGAGGCCTGTCATCGCGGCTGCGCAGAACAGCAAATGGAAGATGCAGAGAAGAAGGAATAGCTGATGGATGCCCGTTCAGTGATGGTAAAGTTGCAGTTTTCTGCCGAGTTGGAATGACACGCTCATCAACCAGAAGAAGTGGCAGTAGAAGGCAGAAGAGAAGAGCATTAGTGTGAAGTTGCCCTTTAACTCTGTGTGGGAGTCCTACCTCCCCATGTCAGTGAGCCAATGGTCACTTAAGCTTTCAGAGGAAAATTTTTACGATCCTTTGTTCTTCTAGCAGTGCATTTGCATCTGAAATTTGATTGGGTTTTCAAGAGAAGAACCTTCGAACCTTATAATACTGTGTCACAGAGTTAGCAAAATGTAACATAAATGAAAAAATAGGAAACAAAAGTTGGAGTCCATAGATACCAAACATGCGATCCATGTGATGTTAGTTAACCACAGTATGCAATTCTGAAACATTAATCCAAAAGAGTTTGAATTAATACATAGAAAATGAATATCTATATCCCTATGATAAGAAAATCATAAAATGTGAAAATTGGATACAGGTTTTTGTCAAGTGGTTATACATAGAATATATAGAATTAAAAGGGGTTATTAGTCCTTTTCAACAAGAATTAAGTAAGAGATACAGGTCCAGAGACCTGGTGTTAGCCGTATTTGGGGACATTTAACTTCTGGAGTTTTCTGAATTATTCATTAAATATAATGATTAATTACGTGTCTGATTGGTCCAGATGATACAGAAAAATCAAATATGGTGGCATGTTTAGTCGTATGACATGAATGAGCCAGTAAGGTTTGGTGTTATTGATGTGTCACCATATTTGATTTGGGCTCTAGAAACAGAGACATTATTCAGAATATCTTCTTTTGTGTTCTGCAAGAGAAAATCATCCAAGTTTGGAAAGACATGAGGATGAGTAAACAATGAAAGAATTTACATTTCTGGGTGAACTATCCCTATAAAACTAGACTTTGATGAAATAATTCTGGCACTTATGAATGAACCTATAATCTTATAACGTAAGACCTTTAACCCCTCAATCTCAGCACTTTACAGATACTGGATTCATATCTGTTTACTTGATGATTTATGTGATGTTTCTCCTGTCATTGGTTTGTCCTTTAGCACCAGCTGAAGGAGATGCAGAGGTTGTTCCAGCAGAGGATCCAGCAGAGAGAGAAAGATCTTCAGCAGCTGAGAGAGGCTGTGGAGTCTCATAAGGTGAGTCTGGAGAAGAAGAGAAGTTTGAGAAGTCTCAGTCAGACTCACTGAAGCCACTGTGTGATTGTGATGTGTGTCCTAACAGCGCTCTGCACAGACAGCAGTGGAGGACAGTGAGAGGATCTTCACTGAGCTCATCCGCTCCATTGAGAGAAGCCGCTCTGAGGCCACACAGCGGATCAGAGATCAGGAAAAGACTGCAGTGAGTCGAGCTGAAGGACGACTGGAGCGACTGGAGCAGGAGATCAATGATCTGAGGAGGAGAGACGCTGAGCTGGAGCAGCTTTCACACACACAGGATCACATCCATTTCCTGCAGGTAACAGAGATCTAGAAGAACAGGATCATAGTGGACTTGAGCAAGAGACTCACAGAGAAACATAATCAAAATCTACTCAACCCTGCCATGTGACTCCATTGATGCACTTGATCTGTTACATTTGTGTTATTGTCAGATGTTTGATCATCAAGTGTTTTCCAAGAAAGTTCACATATAGAGTCAAACTCTAGATCTTACGGCTCTAACATGATATAATAAACATGGGAAGAATGAATCTGATCCTGTGAAAGTGCTGGATTGAGGAGAGTTACTAAAGATCAACAAGAGCTGCTCAAATCTGACAGTAGTGCAGGTTATTGTCTGAAGTGTGGAGGTGATGAGCTTTGATTTCTGTTTTCTGTAGAGTTTCCAGTCTCTCTCAGCTCCTCCTGAATCTACAGACGTAAATGACGATCCCTTCAGTTCTCTCTCCTCTTTTGATGGTGTGAGAGAATCTGTCCATCAGCTGAGAGACAAACTGGAGGATTTCTGCAAAGAGGAGCTGAAGAAGATCTCTGACAGAGGTAAAGTCCTGGAGATTCATCTGCTCTCAGAAATGATCCTCCATCATCTCATATCATGTAGAAGATCATATTAGAAATGTCTTAGGAACAGATGCAGGGATCATTTTCTTCATGTCTGTTGATTTCCACAGTCACTTTCACCAACATTGTTCCCAGAACCAGGAACGACTTCCTACTATGTAAGTCACTGAGAAAACAAGCAGAGAAACTCAATGTCTACTCTTTTGTGCAACTAGACTAGTAGATGCATGTATATTTATTAAAGGGTTATTCACCCAAAAAAAGTGCTGTCATTAATTACTCACCCTCATGTTGTTCCACACCTGTAAGACCTTTGTTCATCTTCGGAACACAAATTAAGATATTTTTGATGAAATCCGAGAGGTCAATTACCACATTCAAGGTCCAGAGAAGTAGTAAAGACAATGTTAAAGTGTCATGAAACCCTGTTTCAGCAGCAGCAGTCAGTTCTCAACACAGTTTTGAAACATGCTACAGAAGTGGGCGTGGTTAAGATGAGACTTAACCACGCCCACTTTCGAGACTTATTTTGCAGCGTTTTTATGAACTACAGTGTGGATGAATTGCGTTTGTGTCGAAGACATATTGAAGAGAACTTGTGCGATGCAGAAACTCTTACAAAGCAAAGACAAACACTCGTTTTTGATCCATTAATGCATCTCTCGCTTACTGTATGTGATCCACTGTTTGAAGTGCCTGTCAGAGGAAATCAACGCATGCTGTCATGAATAATCATATATTATGTCACTTAAATGATATACGCACTGTGTTTACATCCAAACGGGGCTCAGTATTGGCAGGCGCTGTTCGTGTGAGCAATATGATACTGTAGTGGACTTAAGTTCGTAGTAAGGGAAGGAAGAGGTCAGGGACGGCGAACAACTGCTGACTGAGTCTTTATTAAATATCAAACGGTTCAACAGAAAGGCTGTGCAACGCACAATAACGAAAATAAACAATCCACAAAGGGCTTCACTCCAGGTTCGGCATACGCTATCCACAAGGGCTTCTCTCCAAGTTTGGTTTACACCATCCACAAGGGCTTCACTCCACGAACCTCGGCACGACTCAGTCAACAGTTCCCCTCTCTCTCACACACTCCTGCTTCTCACGGCGTTTTGTCCTGTCTCCGCGCCAATCACTGGAATGAGAAACAGGTGTTCGTGATTTGTATTCAACCTACTCACTTACCACGCGTCTCCCGCTATTCTCTCTGGTTGCAGACCTCGCTGAACCACGCCCCCCTTGCCACATACCCCCACCGCCCGACTCAGGCCGGGGAGCCGTCCGGCCTGCAGCCCCCCCCCCCCATTTCTGGAGAGGAAATCGGCCACAGCCATCCGAACACCCGGCCTGTGGACCACCTTGAACTTAAAAGGCTGTAGGGCCAGATACCAACGAGTGATCCGCGCGTTGGTATCCTTCATGCGGTGGAGCCACTGCAGGGGAGCATGGTCCGAACAGAGAGTGAATTCCCGTCCCAGGAGATAATAGCGGAGGGTGAGGACGGCCCACCTGATAGCCAAACACTCTTTTTCTACGGTACTGTACTTAGCTTCTCTCTTAGAGAGCTTGCGGCTAATGTACAGTACCGGCCGCTCCTCACCCTCTATCTCCTGGGACAGGACAGCACCCAGCCCTCTGTCCGACGCGTCAGTCTGCAACAGAAAAGGGAGAGAAAAGTCAGGAGAGTGAAGCAATGGCCCGCCACATAGAGCAGCCTTTACTTGGGTGAAGGCCTGCTGGCACAGCTCCGTCCACTGGACCGTATCTGGAGCATCCTTTTTAGTTAGATCAGTCAACGAGCTGGTGAGGGCCGAATAGTTAGGTACAAACCTTCTGTAGTATCCCGCCAGCCCGAGGAACTGTCTAACCTCCTTTTTGGTCTTGGGGCGCGGACAGGTCGCAATCGCTGCTGTCTTGTCAATTTGGGGACGCACCTGCCCATGCCCCAAGTGGAAGCCCAGATACTTTACCTCCACGCGCCCAATTGCACACTTCTTCGGGTTGGCCGTGAGCCCAGCCCCTCTCAGCGATCTCAGGACGGCTCTCACATGCTGCATATGCCGCTGCCAATCATTACTATAGATAATAATATCATCTAGATAGGCAGCCGCATACACAGCATGGGGCCGGAGAACCTTATCCATGAGTCGCTGAAAGGTAGCCGGTGCCCCGAACAGCCCGAACGGAAGCGTAACGAATTGGTGTAATCCGAACGGCGTCGTGAAAGCTGTCTTTTCTTTGGATAAAGGCGACAAGGGGATCTGCCAGTACCCTTTCGTTAAGTCCAGTGTCGAATAAAATCGAGCCGCACCTAGCCGGTCAAGCAATTCGTCCACCCGTGGCATTGGATATGCGTCGAATTTCGACACTGCATTCACCCTGCGATAGTCCACGCAGAAACGAACCGAGCCGTCGGTCTTGGGAACCAAAACTATCGGGCTCGCCCAGTTACTGCTGGACTCTTCTATTACTCCCATTTTCAGCATTGCCTCTAATTCGTCCTGAACTACTTTTTTCTTGTGTTCAGGTAACCTATACGGCCGGCTGCGAATCACCACGCCCGGCTCCGTCTCGACATGGTGCTGAATGAGGTTGGTACGTCCCGGCAGGGGAGAGAACACGTCTGCAAATTCGGATTGCAATTTAGACAAATCAGTGAGCTGGGAGGGCGAGAGGTGATCTCCTCCCGGGGTCAGAGCGAGGGATTGCGTTTTTATATTCGGCCCGAGATCATCCTCTCCGCTAATCACCGTCGCCAGCATCACTGACTCTGCCTCATTCCATTTTTTCAGTAGGTTGAGGTGATAAATTTGACGGGCCCCCCTCCTGTCGGACCGTACCACCTCATAATCGAGCTCGCCCACTTGCCGTGTGACCTCAAAGGGTCCTTGCCACTTTGCAAGTAATTTCGAATTTGAAGTAGGGAGTAATACAAGCACTTTCTCTCCCGGTGCAAATTTGCGTAAGTTAGACCGTCTGTTATACAGCTGGCTCTGTCTGTGCTGGGCTTGTAGCAAATTCTCCATTGATAGCCGCCCCAAAGTGTGGAGTTTTGCTCTCAAGTCCAGCACATACTGAATTTCGTTTTTGGCCTGAGATGGTCCGTCCTCCCAAGTCTCCCTGAGGACATCCAGCACCCCACGGGGCTGGCGTCCAAAGAGAAGCTCGAAGGGGGAAAACCCCGTGGAGGCTTGCGGGACCTCTCGCACTGCGAATAACAGAGATTCTAACCACTTATCCCAATTTTTGGCGTCCTCTTGAACGAACTTACGAATCATGGATTTAAGCGTGCGATTAAAACGTTCGACCAGCCCGTCCGTTTGTGGGTGAAAGACGCTGGTATGAACTGATTTAATGCCCAATAATTCGTACAGTTCGCGTAACGTGCGTGACATAAACGCCGTGCCTTGATCAGTGAGGATTTCTTTTGGAATCCCCACTCGGGAGATTAAACGAAACAGTGCATCCGCAAAACTTTTAGCGGAAATGTTGCGGAGAGCCACTGCTTCAGGATATCGCGTTGCATAATCAACAATGACTAACGCAAAGCGATGTCCCCTTGCTGATCGTTCTAATGGCCCGATGAGGTCCATACCAATTCTCTCGAAGGGGACCTGCATTAAGGGAAGTGGGCGCAATGGCGCTTTTGGGGTGGCCGGTGGGTTCACCAACTGGCATTCACGACAAGACGCGCACCACCTGCGTACATTCTCGTGAATGCCCGGCCAGAAAAACCGGGTCATGAGACGATTTAGTGTTGCTGCCTGTCCCAAATGCCCCGCCATCGGATTAGAATGAGCCGCGTGGAAAAGCATTTCCCTACGGCTCTTTGGCACTAATAACTGGGTTGTATCTTCTTTTGTCTGAGTGTCTTGGGTCACTCGATACAACCTATCTTTTATAATCGCAAAATATGGGTAAGCAAGCGGACGTCCCAGCTGGAGAGGCTGACCATCAATCATAGAGACCCTATCAAATGCATGTTTTAATGTCTCATCTTGAGACTGCTCCAGGGGAAAATCATTGCGTTCCGGAAGAATTAGTCTTCCGGCTTCACTCAGATCCCCTGCAGCAGAACTCTCCGGTCTCTGATCAGTCTCTCCCACCTGTACTCGCGCTTGCTCACCCCGCGTTCTTTTCTCCCAAGAGGCATCCGAGCATAAACATCCCAATAATTGCTTAAACGCAGGCCAATCCGTCCCCAAAATTATCGGATGCCGGAGGTGCGGGTTAACTGCCACCTCAACACTATGCTTTTGTCCCCTAAATTTAATTATGACGGACATTACAGGATATCTTACCACATCCCCGTGCACACACCGAACCCCAACCACGCGGCCTGTATCCAATGCCCCAGATGAAATCAGGCTTTGATGGACAGAGGTTTGGTTACAGCCCGAGTCCACCAAAGCCTGATAGGGGGGTACCTATCAGGATTTGGTGGACTCGGGCTGTAACCAAACTCACAGGTTTGGTTACTTGATACTCACAGGTATTTGGTACCCGCCAGCCTGACCAGGGGCGGCCTGTGGATCGTCGGGGACCCGGATCACCGTCCCGACCTCCATGACCGGACATTTATCCACAAAATGATCCGGATCCCCACACCGCCAACAGGCCGGCCCAGACCTGCCCGCCGCTCCAGTGGCAGAGAGTGGGCTGAATAGATGGCGCGGAGAGAGGGGAGAAGCAGGAGCGGGGTCCGTCCCGGCAGCAGGGAGTCCCGCCCCCCGGGGCTCTGGGTCCGTAGGAAGGTGCCTGTCCCGTTCCGCCCCGCCCTCGGGGCGGAACACGAGGTGGGCCGGGCGGACGAGACCTAGGAAGAGGGACAGGTCTAGAGAGAGAGGGGGACAAAAGAGAGGGAGAGAGAGAGGCAGCTGGAAGGGGTTCGCCGCCCCCTTGGCACGCCACCAGATGATCCTCCGCCAGTTGGATGGCTGAGTCCAGCGACGTGGGGCGGTGGCACTGGACCCACTCGGCCGTCTTTTTCGGGAGCCGAGTGATGAATTGCTCCAGCACCACGCGATCGACGACCAGGTCCACGTCGCTTCCCTCAGCCAGCAACCATTTGCGGCACGAGTCCCGGAGCTGCTGGGCCAACATGAAGGGTCGGCCGGACTCACCCAGGTCGAGGGAGCGGAAGCGCTGTCGGTGCTGCTCTGGGGTCCGACCAACCCGCTGGACGATGGCCCGCCGTAGGTCTTCATAGACCAGGAGGTTCTGGACGGGGAGCTGCTGTGCCGCCACCTGAGCTTCTCCTGAGAGGAGCGGGACCAGCCTCATCGACCACTGGTCCCGCGGCCATTTACACGCCTCAGCGGATCTCTCGAAGAGGTCTAAGAAAACTTCTGGATCATCCAGTGGGCCCATCTTATTTAAGGGCAGGTGGACAGGCACAGCGGGCTGTTCGGTGGGCTCCCGGGGAACCTCCCGGTCAATCCAGCTCCGGAACGCCTCGCGGTCCTCCTGCTGGGTCTGAAGAATAGCTTGAAAGCACCGCTCCTGGTCGCCTCTTAACTCCAGCAGGGCCTGTTGTTGTTCGCGGTGCAGGACCGCGAGGGATGCGATGATGTCCGCAAATGTGGCGGAGGACGAAGATTGCATGGCGACGTGCTCCCGTCTTCCTTCCCGGGTTTCGGCACCAGTGTAGTGGACTTAAGTTCGTAGTAAGGGAAGGAAGAGGTCAGGGACGGCGAACAACTGCTGACTTAGTCTTTATTAAATATCAAACGGTTCAACAGAAAGGCTGTGCAACGCACAATAACGAAAATAAACAATCCACAAAGGGCTTCACTCCAGGTTCGGCATACGCTATCCACAAGGGCTTCTCTCCAAGTTTGGTTTACACCATCCACAAGGGCTTCACTCCACGAACCTCGGCACGACTCAGTCAACAGTTCCCCTCTCTCTCACACACTCCTGCTTCTCACGGCGTTTTGTCCTGTCTCCGCGCCAATCACTGGAATGAGAAACAGGTGTTCGTGATTTGTATTCAACCCACTCACTTACCACGCGTCTCCCGCTATTCTCTCTGGTTGCAGACCTCGCTGAACCACGCCCCCCTCGCCACAGATACATGCAAGTATTCTCGTTGCTTCATAACATTAAGGTTGAACCACTGTAGTCACATTTACTATTTTAATGATATCTTTATTACTTTTCTGGACCTTGAATGTGGTTCATTGTGTTTTATGGAGGATAAAAAAATCTCTCGGATTTCATCAAAAATATCTTAATTTGTGTTCTGAAGATGAATGAAGGTCTTGCGGGTTTGTAACGACATGAGGGTGAGTAATTAATGAAAGAAATTTCATTTTTGAGTGAACTAACCATTTAAAGAGCCATACAGACCCCTAATGGGTAAACTACGGCATTACAAATGTAAATTATTATTTTTCTGGACACAAAATTACTCTAATTTGCCTTTTTGCTCTGGAAATTAAAACCCTTTTCTCTATTTTAAACTTTAATACTACACTAATTGTAATATAAATAATAATAAAAAAAAAAAATAATAATAATATTTTAAATTGTCATTAATTGGCCTTTTTAATTTTTTTGCACAATTAGCCTAGTATTTAGTGCTAAAAGATCTCCTCAAAATATTAAATAAATACTACTGAACTAAAATCTAGAACATTTATTTAATTGAAAAAAACAAACAAACAAACAAACAAAAACAGTTAAAGTCCCCCTGAAATCAAAATTTAAGTTTTTTAGCTTAGGATCACAGATTTTCATGGCATCACATCACACTTCAGCTTCTCATCAAATCTTCTGTCCAATCAACCTACCTAAAACGGTAGTGTATATGCGTGGTGTAGGCTATAGGCTTATATATGCGCGCAATTATTCAAATTAGCCTAAGGAACAATACGGTTTGTTTACATGTACTACTAATATGAAAGATAATGAGTAAAAGAAATGCATAACTTCATTATCTTTATCGTCAATATCTTATGTAAAGTGAAAAACAGCAGAGCAGTAATGTGATTCGTGCTATGCTGTTTTAATTGGTCAGCGCTGTGCTGGTGAGATTAGTTTGCGCACAAGCGGCAACCTCCCCAAGTTTCTCTCGAAGCCAATATGGAAGTGAATTAACTTCAATACATCGACTGGCTGCTAGGGACAGGCCCAAAAGAGAGCAGAATCTCATTGAGCTCCATGTTAAAATGCCCAACTTTACAGCAGAAAAAAAAAGTGATATTGAAAATTTGAATAACAAAAATTGTGTTTTTTGTCTATACAGCTAATTTTGCCCTTCATGACAACTCTGAAGTCCCAAATGTCTAGCGTTGAAACTCTTTGTTTGACCATAACCTGAAAGAATTAACATACTAGCAAATCAACCTTAGTTGTTTGCTTAATACATTTACATTTAGTCATTTAGCAGACGCTTACTTAATAAAGTTAATAAAGTTAATAAAACCTGCACCAGCTCAGCCAGAATGAGGAGATTGTAGTACTTGTGTTTGGATGCTCCTGTGAGTGCGTGTTCCCTTCGTGACGTAAATCTCTGCGGCGCTGATTGGCTGGAGGACGGTCGTTGTTGAGCTCTGAGGGACAGCACTCATATCCTTTGATACATGATAGGATATATGATACATTAGGATATATATAAAGCACCTACTGGTGATTCATTCATATCATTGGCAGGAATTTTGAGACTGTTTCTGTTAAGTCAATTCATTGAAGTTTCTGCTGGTTTAAGAGAAACTCTGGAATGTCTTTAAAATGCATAGTTGTGCAGAGAGTGTCCCAGAGAGTGTCCCTGTGTGGGCCTGATGTGATTTTGGGCCTTGGGATGTCTCCGCAAGTCTCAGTTTCCTGGTAAGGTTGTGGATTTACTCCTCATGGTCCAGGTGTTACTTAGCGATCTGGTCTTAAAAGTTTGTGGAACAAAGGAGGGTCTCCTTTATCGATCAGCTCTGTTAATACAAAGTCTGGTTTGAAATGAAACAGGCATGAGAGATCAGTCTCCTTCAGCAGTTTAGCTCCATGGGTTCAGTTTTATAGCTCAATAATGGTTCACTGGGGGATCTCTGTGATCTTTGGTGTTGTGTTCATTTGGTGGGCTTCGTTCACGGATAATCTCACAAATTCTTCTTGTTTGCTGATTGGCTGCAGTTTGTGATAATCTATGTAAATATGATTTTAGCGCCAAATTTTTAAAGCGTTTATTTAACACTCAACGTTAACATGTTAGCATATTTGATTAATTTTTTCCAGTTTAACATGTTAAAAAATATTTAACGCAATTAACGCAGCATCCGTTTATGTCATGTTTTGGCTAGCATTACAATAAATGATTATGCTCTTATTCATGCAAATGCTTTTAAACAAGCGAGCCAAAAGAGAAAAAGAGAACAGTATTGTGCGCATGGGCGGCGCGCCAGAATCGAGTTCTCTGTCACGATTGAACGAATATCACACACAATAATGCCAAAATATACGTTTTTTGAGTATCCTCATTAGAGCAGCCTTGAATGAGTTAAATAAATACTTAAACGAAAGTAAAGAGCTGTGAGAAAGTGGGACACATGTGAGATCCACGTCATGTGCAGCAGCGGCAGCTCTTAAAGTGAGAGCAACCATTGCTAAGATAATGAAAGAACAAAGGTAGCAGAGAAAATGACTCACAGCTCTTGACTAAAGAAGCTTTAATAATGATTAATCTATATTAATCTATAAATCATGTAGTACAGACTGTTTGGTAACTTTATTAAATTTCTGTATTTTTCCTATTTGTTAGACATGTAGGAAGGGCACTTTTAAATATGACATTTATGGGTTTATGTGAGGATTGTTCTAAATTCACTTAGATTAAAAGTTGTTATATTTTTGAAGCCTAATAAATGTAAAAAAGATAGCTTTCAATAGGTTGTTTGCACATGATGTCATTGCTGCAGCATATCATATTTTCTTGACCTGGTAAGAACTCTAACAGCTGCATTTTGTACTAATTGTAGTTTGTTTATTGAGGAAGCAGGACAACCAGCTAATAATGCATTACAGTAATCTAGTCGAGACGTCATGAAAGCATGAACTAACTTTTCTGCATCAGAAATAGATAACATATTCCATGTCTTAGCAATGTTTCTGAGGTGGAAGAAGGCTGTTTTTGTAACATATGAAATATGATTTTCAAAGGACAAGTTGCTGTATAATATAACACCCAGGTCTTTAACTGTCGAGGATGGAGTAACAGTACATCCTTCTAAATGCAGATTGTAGTCTGAGAGATTCTGTGTACAGGTTTTTGGACCAATAAGTAATACTTCAGTCTTATCTGAATTTAATAGAAGAAAATTACTAGTCATCCAATGTTTTACTTCTTTAACACACTCTGTCAGATTGGATAATTTAGAGATTTCATCTGGTTGTGTTGAAATCGGTATAGCAGTGGAAACTAATTCCATGTTTTCTTATAATATTGCCGAGTGGCAGCATGTATATTGAAAATAGCAGAGGGCCTAACACTGACCCTTGTGGAACACCATAGTTTACTATCATTATCTTAGATTTTTCCCCGTTTAAATAAACAAAATTGTGTCGGTCTGATAGGTACGACCTAAACCACCGTAATGCCTGTCCCTGAATACCAGTGTAATTTTGTAGTCGATCTAGGAGTATTTTATGATCTATAGTGTCAAACGCAGCACTGAGATCAAGTAACACTAGTATTAAAACACAGCCCTGGTCAGAAGCTAGAAGTAAGTCGTTTGTAATTTTAATGAGCGCAGTTTCTGTGCTATATAGCATAGTGTTTACGTGTGTGTTATGCTCTTGCTTGGATTTATTAAAGATTGCCTTCTCTCTTCATCTTCGTGTTCGTATTTGATCTTCAACACAGCATGTGTGACAATAGATCTACAACGCTTAAAAACATTATAAATCAAATTATTACACTCATCGTTGAATCAATTTAATTTAACTCTTGCTGAATTAAAGTATCAGTTTCTTTTAAAAGAGAATCACACTGACCCCAAACATTTGAATGGTGTAAATATAATAACAGACCTTTAAATTATAATAAACACATAATAATAACAACATTAATATTCAGAAAAGACTGATTAGACAAACCTAAAAAACACTGATGTAAATGATGATTTTCACAGGATATCTGGTAAACTGTACTGAGACACTGATGATATATTGAACATGAAGAGTTCAGAAACATTAAAAGATCAGATTCATAATTCCTGATTCTGATGTTTTATCTCCATCAGATTCCCATCAGCTCAATCTGGATCTGAACACAGTGAATAAACACCTCCGTCTGTCTGAGGGGAACAGAATGATTACTTACACTGACACAGAGCAGTCATATCCTGATCATCCAGACAGATTTGATGGATATCTTCAGGTGTTGTGTAGAGAGAGTGTGTGTGGACGCTGTTACTGGGAGATTGAGTGGAGTGTTGCTGTGTTTATATCAGTGTCATATAAGAGCATCAGCAGGAAGGGATCGGGTAAAGAGTGTTTGTTTGGATCTAATGATCAGTCCTGGAGTTTGTCTTGCTCTTCCTCCAGTTACTCATTCAGACACAGTAACATAAAGACTGATCTCCCAGTAAAGTCCATCATCAGTAGAATAGGAGTGTATGTGGATCACAGTGCAGGAACTCTGTCCTTCTACAACGTCTCTGGAGACACAATGATCCTCATCCACACAGTCCAGACCACATTCACTCAACCGCTCTATCCTGGGTTTACTGTTTCTGGATCATCGGTGAAACTGTGTTGATGAATCAGAATAGACTGTAGAGAGATTCTACCCATAATGCTTTGAGCTCATGATGAATCAGTAACAGTGAGATGTTATAGAGTCTCTTATTTCCTCTTCATTACATTAATACTACAGCTGAACTTCTGTCAGTGAAATAACATGTCAGAATAAATGTGTGTAATGAATCCTCAGATAGACAGTGAGATCAGTGTGTGTGTGTTTCAGTTCTTATTGTAGTGTCACATAAATCATTTTTATTATTACTATTAAAATGACCTTTTAATTGAAATGATCACACACATGATTAATTAGAATATTATTATTATTTTTTAAAACCAATATGTAATTTGCTGTAAAATTGATAAATGTCAATTTATTAATGAATGTACAATATATTAAAAGGTGTGTATTATCAACCCATCTTCTTGTATTCGGTAATACATAAAATCATATTTTCCTCTGTTCATGTTCCTGGTAATGTCTGTATTTGGGATCTGGGAAGCGACGGAGGGTCTGACTCGTGTCAGGAATACAGTAACTGTGTTTTGTACTTCATTAATTTGCTCAAACAACTAAATTAGCCAAGATTCATCATAACTGTGTAAGATATAGAAAGAAAACTGTCTAAGTAGGATATTCTGTTGTTAAAACATTTACTCTTCTAGCTTCCCATGACAGCCGAGGTCACTGGGGTCACTCAGACCTGAATCCTACATGACCACATGATCACAGTTAAAGCATTTACTTTACACTTCATCTTCAGTGACTAGAGAATAATGAAGAATATCATCTGAACCTCTTTGTAATGATGATTCAACAGAGTGAGGATCCATTTGCAGTTTATTGAAGTAGGAAACACAATAATGACAAGGACGAGGCAGAGGCGGTAACAGGGACAGGCAAGGATCAGGGCAGGAATCAAACACGAGGAACAGTCCAATCAAACACAGGCATAGCAAACCACAATAAACACTCAGAAATGATCACCGGGGCAAATCAAGACTTTGCAACTTGTGTGAGAGCTGCTTATGAAGTGTGTGTGTGTGTGTGTGTGTGTGTGTGTGTGAGTGTCATGTGGTGCAGGTGTGTGCAATCAGTCCCAGGAATGAGGGCCTCTGGGAAATGAAGTCCGAATCGAAAACAGTCAACATTCAGGTGATGGCTCCCTCCGGTGGTGTGAGGAAGGAGGTGCAGGAGCCTCACTTGTAATACTCTTACTGAGAGAAAGTACAACTCAACCTTGAAAAAACTGTATTTGTGTGTGTGTGTGTCTTACAGGACTAGAAACACTGTTATGTGACCTTGGTTGGTCACTTCATGCTTAAACCAGGACCTGTTTTCATCCGGATAATCAATGGAGATGCTTCTGACTCCATCTGTTCATATGTGGAGATTTTCCAAGTTTATCAATGATTAAACCAGAATCATTCAACGTGACGCAATGACAGTTTAGTGACCTGTGTAAAGGATAATTGCTGTAGTTTTGTGAATGTATGCAAGGCTGACAAACTCCTTGTGAGTGCTGAAGCTGACATCTGCTGATGAAACTATTCTCTTCAGTAAAATTTTCTTCAGTTTATTGCATCTCTGACTCCTGGTCTTCATTCATCATATCTGGTCAATGTGTCTTTGACTGTAAAATCCCCTACAATATCAACCCAGATCATGTGATCATACTGTAAACTCTTGATCAGTGAAAGTATGAGCACAATTATCATAATCTAATCCAGTTTACTTTTAAAACCTCCTCCTGAACAGGATTTACAGATCTGATGCTCTGACAACTCTGAGAAAAAATAAAACAACAAGGATTGAGTCAAATCATCATCAGATAACTGGAAGGCATTAAATATAACTGAAAGGATAAAATATATTAGTAATGAAAGAAGGAAAACTGTAAGCTGAA
The DNA here is from genome assembly GCF_024489055.1 of Chanodichthys erythropterus. Lineage (NCBI taxonomy): Eukaryota > Metazoa > Chordata > Actinopteri > Cypriniformes > Xenocyprididae > Chanodichthys > Chanodichthys erythropterus. The sequence goes on along the minus strand of NC_090228.1, from coordinate 38,661,852 downwards.
CTCTGATCTCAGTCCAGATGAATCTCATCATTACTGTAAATGTCTGAATTGTTGGAGTTTCTTTGTTCAGTGGTTCATGCTGCTCGTCCTGAACTAGAAAGTATCCTGACATGATAAACCATGTTTTTCTACATGAACTGTGGTAATACCATGCTCTGAATTCATCATGTAGTGTTTTTGGTGAATAATGTCAGTGTTTTCTTTCTATATCTGTCATGTGATCGTCCTGCTGCTGCTCTCAGTGCTGTAATGAACACAAATAATTCAATATATTAATATATACTTCACTTTCATCAGAGCAAAGAGCGTCAGTGATGAAGTGTTTCAATAGAGGACGTCCAACACTCTCATTAGATGAGCGACCCATGTGATACGATTCCAATCCCATTCGATTATGACGTCTGTCAGGATTTCTTACTAGATGTTAAAGAAACCTACTGTACCTGAAAACTTAATTTAATGTCAGTCTTTGATCTGCTGTATTTGTGTATCAGACGTAAGCCAGTAAGAGCTGTGCGTGTAAACCTCAAGAGGTGCAAGTGACTGACACTAACTGTCTTTAGCCTCCTTTTTAGCCTTCCATACCAGAGACCCCGGTTTGAATCCCGCTTGGAACGATTCGAGAAGGACTGGTTACATTTGACCTATTGTGTGTAATTCGCTTCTTTGTTCTAATTTTTAATAAATTAAAATAATAATAATAATAAAATAAATAACCAAAATATCTATACTGGTGTCTCATTATTTTTATCATTATTTTAATGTTTTAATTGTTTTATATCTTGGAATAATATTTTGGTCATATATTTATTTATAAAGAGCTACTTAAATGTCTTTGTTGAACTAAGGCCTAATCCTGGCTTAGACCTGTCTGTGAAACCGGCCCTTATATCTTGAACTAAGATTTTGGTCATTTCCCCCACCCCAAAATGACACATAATATGAACTCTGCTTTATTAAGTCATACACTGTTTCTGCACCCAAACATAACAGTTTTGCCTATTAGACAAAATCTCACACTCTACATATATATATTTATATCTTGGTCTGTTTAAATACTCGATTGTGATTGGCTGGAAGGTGTGCAGTAAAACTGTTTAATGCACAGGTAGTTCCAGTCAGTTTGATTACAGATCGAAATTAATCCGCCACTATTAACATTGGTAACCATAGTAGGTGGAAGCATCGGATCATAAATGAATCAGTGTATCGAATCATGATTCGGATCGTGTGTCAAATGGCTGAAATCATGTGACAAGAGGTCCTGGACATCTTGTTCAGATACATGGTATCATGGATTCTATCAAATACCAACAGATAAAAAAATCTAAACCTGACCTCTTCTGCTAGAAATATCTTGCCCTCAGATTTACCTGTACAATGCTGGGTAATGAAGAGAGTCCACAGTGTTGCATGCCTCAAAATATTAACTTCTGACAGTATGAAGGCAAACAAATTAAGACACAACTTAAAGAATTAACATCATGAACACAAAGAGAAACCCGTTGTTAAAGTTGAGTACTATATTAATACCAATGTTACAAATGAATTTTGCAGGCAAGGTCATGTCCGAGTGAGCCTTTATGTGGGTGTATGTAGGTTTTTGAAAAAAAAAATTCTCTACAAAAAGGGAGAACAGATTCAGGATCCTTTTTGTGGAAGTAGATGGCACTTCAGTTTCTGTAGGGTCTCTAAGATCCTTTTATGTAAATTACAGACAAAAAGATGTCAGTTGGGGTTGCGTTTTGATACCCCAAATAAGTGTCTACTACAAATTTTTTTTTAAAAAAATTGTAGACATCGCTGATTTTACAGATTTTACAAAAATAAAATTGTCAACAGAAACTCAAACTTTTGAACAGGCACATCTGTGTGACATTTGGCACATTAAAATTGTGGCATTTTTCAAGTTCTTTTGATGAGAAGGGCAAAAGGCAGATTGTTTCTCTGATATACAGTATAGACAGCCTTTTCCTCCTACAGTTTTAATGAGGTAGGACCGAGTGTATACTTCAGCTTCTGGTGCTACAATATTCAACTTTTGCTGACCTGATCCACCCAAGTGAAAAGATCAGAAGCCATTATTAGCCTTTTGTGACATCTTATTTAAGTTAAGACAAAGAAGAAAATTTACTATGGAATTAACAAAACATGTTTTTTCTTAGATTTGGTCTAATATACTTTAAAAATGTAAAATATGTTGTTGTGTAAAAAATGTTAATTCACTTTTTTTTTACTCTTGACAAAATATATCCTTTATCTAAAGAAGCAGTCTAAATCAAGATTGTCAAAATTACAACAACCTCATGAAGATTGCTATGAACACTTCAAACATACAGAAATTGAAAAGCAATAAAAATCGCAAAACGATTGCTTTGAGTAATATTTGAACACGGTCATCACACTGATTAACTACTGTGATTTTTAGTTTTAATCTTTATATTTTTATTCCAATTATATTTTAAAGCATCTGATACATGCTCTTCATATGACATTGTTTCTCTTAGTAGGATGAAAATAATCTTATTTAAAGTGGTTAAATTATATAAAGAAAGCGATCAAAGAACTCTATTAGATCCCATTGCAATCGCTGGAGCTGTCAATCAAACAGTGCGAGTTTATCATCAGTGACTGACCTCTGGACACTGGAAACTCCCGTTTATGTGTTTTGCACTGTTAGTGAAGATGAAAGCATTAGTGTGCAGAAATTGAGTTGCAATGAAGAGATCATGTGCTCAACAAAATGTCTGTGATCAATGTTCATCACTGCAACCTTTCATGCCACTATCTAAATATAATGCCATAGATATAAATGTAGGTAATGCAGCGCTTTTCATGATTAGCCTTGAGAGCTGTAATAGTAAAAACGCACTAAAAGGCTAAAAGAGAGAGTAATACTTCATATTTCATATTTCAGCAAATCACAGCAGTGGGTGTTTACAGCGGACAGAGTGTTTAAAAAATGCCTTTTATTTCAAAATTATGACAATTTTTGATGTAAAAATCATACTAACATTATATGTGCACCCCAGGAAACATTATAAAACAAAACAACGCAGCTCTTTAAATTTCATTTGTAGAGTGAAACAGGCAACATGTTTGTTGTTTTGGACATCTTTTTGTGTGCAAAGCTGGTCATTCCACTCAGAGCGCACAGAGAAACAGAAGACGCACTTAATAAAGGGAATTTCTTGGAGCTATTCAAGTTTACATCAAAGTATGATCCAACAATTAAAAATAGACTAAAGTCATGTCACAAAAGAGGGCTTCAAGTTCTCCTGAGCAAAACATTTTCGAAAGCTGTTCATGTACGCTCAATTTGGTGCTTTGCACTGCTGCCAAAGTGTCTGGGCATGTGACCACGTTTTTGATATAGTGAATAATGCACACAGTTTTTTCACTGGGACTCAAAGGCATACTCGGTTCATTGTGCTGCAAGATGCATCTAAACAATCAATGAATGGAACTAGAAAGATCGTGCAAGACTAGATGGAGCTCAAAATTAGGATCTGTGCATAAAATATTACATTTGCTGGATGTAATACAGGAGGCACAGGCTGAATATGCTGAATCAATCGCTCTAACTAAAATAGACGAAGAACATCTGCTACAACAGATACATTCATAGAAATTCATGTTACGACTTCTCGTATATATATATTTATGGAATCATGCGAGCTTCGGCATCCCTCTTACCTGGATCTACCACTTTTGGCATGAAAGAACTCATTAAAGCACCATGCGATTTATAATTTGCTGGCCACCCTGTTTGGGCAATGTTCTGTGTTAAGATTGACCCATGTGGAATACCAAATGAAGTCCTAGAGAAAAAGATTTCAGAGAAGTGGCTATACCTGTAGTTCTGAGCTTAAAAGTATTGTACAATTTTGCACTTCACTGCTTAACCACTCATGGAGTCATAGAGACGGGAAGTCTGCATGCCTTAAGGCGATATTAAATTAGTAGTGTGCAGCCTTTAAGTATGTCACAACCTGCATACTTGGCATTTCCAAAGTCTAGAGACCTGTAAATATGCTGTTATTAGATGCTCAGTCAAAATATTCTGCATTTCAAATATTAAAGGATTAGTTCACTTTTAAATAAACTTTTCCTGATAATTTACTCACCCCCATGTCATCCAAGATGTTCATGTCTTTCTTTCTTCAGTCGAAAAGAAATTATATTGTATATTGTAAAACCAACAAATACACAGCTGAATGATGCCTGGACAATCTCTAGCTGCTGAAGAGCATTGTCCAGTTAGTGCACACACATCGATGACCAAATACTGACACCTAGAAACATCCTGTGGTGCATTTCTTAAAAGCATCATAAGCCTAAGTTGACTTAGGCCTACAATGCTTTTTTTGGGAAACGCATATGTGATGGATGTTAATATAATTGTATACTCATAATATTAATGTATTTCACTAATCATCCTTTCTTTCAATTTTTATTTATTTACTTAGTATTTGTCCACGAAAACCTTATTTTGTGTTGTATCATATTTTTGCCATTTTTGGAAAAAGTTTTATACTTCTTTTGCATGGTGACGGCACTTCTGTTCAGCCTGCGCTGTGTGTCCTCAGACCGCGTCAAAGAATATACACTAACAAGAAGCGACACTCAATAGAACGTTCCAATGCAACACCGGCGCCCAGCAGCAGCCCTGCGTTTCCGCCATTTTGTGGTGAAAGCGAGTCGGCAGTCCACAGACACAGCAATGCCTCATGTATTTTAAGATTGTTATGTTTGTAGCGTGATCCATTAAAACATACAATATATATATATATATATATTTCAGACCTAGATATAATTACTATTACTCCACTAGGTCTGAAATATATTGTTCGCTGCAAACATGATGATCTTAAATGTATTAATTATTCATTTATAATTAATAAATGTGTAAAGTTGCATAAAATGGAAATACTCAATAAAGTAGGCTAACTACGTTACCTCAGATGGATGAATGGTTGGATTCCACAACTGGTAAAATAAAACATATATAAGACAATACATAATTTACAAAGACAAAGACATAATTTAAAAAACTGTTCTATTGTGCTTCTGATTTGCCAATTTTAGGTGCGTAAGATGTGAAGGATTCTATGGTCCAGTTAGTATTTTCAGCCCATAATGGCGGCCGAGCTACCGGAGCGCCATCTAGTGGCTGTTACCCAAAACGTATCAAAGTGTCGCCTCTTGGGTTCTAAGCTCTTTGTTGTGGCTTGTGTGTGTATTGCTGGCTGAATCCCAAATGGCACCCTAAACACTCGCGGTCTTCCTCATTTTCGTGATGTAATGCAGTTTTGACTGCTGGGTAAAAGTCCTCTGCACAACTCGCAAACTTGCAGGCTCAGCTGAAGTGTTTAGAGTGCCATTTGGGACAGGGCCTTAGTGGAATTAATGGTCACGCGGCAGCCATTTTAAGTCCACAAGACCAAAAGTGCATAGAAGCCATTTGGGATTCAGCTGCTGGCTGCTGAGATGTGTCCTAAATAAAGAGACCATCAAAAATTTCAGTTCTCTTTGAGTTTTTTCCAATGTATCTACGATACAACAATGTCAGTGCTGTTTCATCTGGCTTTAAAATAGTTTAAATCACAGCATGGTTAAATCATTTATAATACATACTACAAAAATCAATAAAAACAAGATCTGGCAATTTGCATTTCATGATGACTTTAAGGAACTGTAATTTTGGACACAGTTTTCAGTCTGCAGTATTTAGGAAACAGAATTACTGAAATTTTAAGGGTGTTGTCTTGCTTCTCTTTAACTGGAGTGTGTGTCTGAGACTGATTAAACACAGTGTGTGTGGGAACACACATGAAAAACTAAAAACTTATCACCACCTTCAGGACCAGGAATGAGGAAGCTGCTTTACAGACACACCTGTTTTGCACACATCACTCAAACACAAAACCAGGACACAGGATCACATGAGTTCAGAGAAAGTGAAACTGAAGTGTAGTTGAGCAGTTGTGTGTTTGTGTTTCTGTATTCATGCAGTAAAATGGCAGAAGCCAGAATTTTTCAGGATGAGTTCATGTGTCCAGTGTGTCTGGATCTCCTGAAGGATCCAGTGACCACTTCCTGTGAACACAGTTACTGTAAGATCTGTATTACAGGCTGCTGGGATCAGGAGGATCAGACAAGAGTCTACAGCTGTCCTCAGTGCAGACAGACCTTCAGTCCAAGACCTGCTTTAGCTAAAAACACCATTCTGGCTGAAATGGTGGAGAAGATTAAACTTCCTGCTGACTGTTATGCTGGAGCTGGAGATGTGCAGTGTGACGTCTGTACTGGGAGAAAACACAAAGCTGTCAAGTCCTGTCTGGTGTGTCTGAACTCTTACTGTCAGAATCACCTTGAACAACATGAGACCTTCTTTAAAGGAAAGAGACACAATCTGACTGAAGCCACTGGACGACTGCAGTAGATGATCTGCCAGAAACACGACAAGATCCTTGAGGTTTTCTGCCGCACTGATCAGAAGTGTATATGTGTGCTGTGTATGGATGAACATAAAAACCACGACACTGTATCAGCTGCAGCACAGAGGACAGAGAAACAGGTATGAACTTAAAGAGGTCCTGTTATGATCATTTACAAGTTTATAATTTTGTTTATGGGGTCTACTGGAATACTTTTACATGCTTTACTGTTCAAAAATCTCATTATTAGGGCCCAAGGCAAAGGCCTTAATGTTTTTTTTTAGGAGGATTATTTTTTTCGAATATTCAGGCATTTTTGGGGCCCTTAACATGCTCGAAAACTCTTGAAATTTTGAACACACATCGGAATCGTCGGCCATCAGGGCCAGGCAGAAGCTGGTATCTGGGCGTGGCAGGGAGGCTTGACAGTGCCCCCTTGAACGGTGTCTAAAAATTTGGTCCATATATCAAACACGCTTGCAAGTATTTGTATAAAACTCAATACACATATAGACCTCATCGGGTCAAACAGCTTTCATGATCTAAGTTATATGTCACCCCAACAGGAAGTCGGCTATTACGGGTTGTTTGAAAAAAGCATGCTCTGGAATTTGATATACTCCTCCTAGACGATTAATCTCATCATCACCAAACTCGGTCAGCATGAAGTCAAGACATTGAGATTGCCAGCGGATTTTTGATATCTCGAACGGTTTGGCCGTGGCAAGACAACAAATTTATGGCGAGAAAAGGAAAACAGGAAATGTGTTATAACGTCTGCATACATTGATTGATTTTTAAGAAACTTCACCTGTGTGTTCGTTATAGGAGTCTGATCACATGGATGTGACTATTGTGAGTCAAAGTTATAGCGCCACCATTTGGCAGCAGGAAGTGTGTCACTTTCAAAATGCTTTGAGATCACCCACTTACTTTCACCCGATTTGCTTCAAACTTCATCAGTGTAATGTCAATACACAGCAGATATAGAGCTAGAAAAGAAGTGTGACTACTCAAACACTGTTGCCATGGCAATGCATCAAACTTTAATATTCCTTTTGGATCCTTTTGCGATGCTTAGCATGCTTCAAGTTGCATGAAACTCGATACAAATGTCAGAGATGTCAACCAGTAGTCATGGGCAAAACCGTAGAAACAGGAGGGCTTCTATAGCGCCATCTTGGCAGTGCCACCGGGCTTGGGACCATCATCGCTGCTAGCAGCTATATATTTTCTTATAATTTACATTGTTGCAGCACCTGTTTTCAGTCTCTCTGTCTGAACACTGTTTTAGTTTCAGTTTCTTTAAGTCCCAATTTCCCAAAATCGTAGTCTGCTCTGATTGGTCAGCCGGTCCCAGTCTGTCGTGATTGGTCTACTGCTTAGTGTGTGTGTCGGAAATGTAACACGCTTTACCATAAACAGTGAGTAGCTGCAGAGGTTTCCTGAGATGCTGCAAACACTACTTTAACTACACTATGGCATCAGTTTTGCTGTATCGGTTTAAACCTGAGTCCGATAATGACAGTCAAGAAGAACAAGCTGATCAAACTGAACCATCTTCGCAAGCATGACTTATGCAGGATATTTCACAGTGGTGATTCTTTATTTTATACCTCTTAGATTTCAGATGTTATAAATGATCTTATAATTGTCATTTCACAAGTTTACCCGCCTGTCCATTCTTAGTAGTTAATGTAAATGAACTTACTGTCCTCAAGGGGGCCTTGAACCCTGAGGCTCAGGCTGATCTCTGAGCTCAACCCCCCATTAACGGCACTACGTAAAGGTAGAATGAGAGGCAGTGAGATGGGGAGGTGGAGGTATACATAATGATGATTGACAGGACTGAATGATTAGGCTCCTCCCAGACCTACCTTTGTAACTTCATTTATACCATCTGACCTGCATCGAACTGCATGGTTCAGAAAGCAGACGTTGTATAAATGGTGAGAATACAACAAAAGCCTGAGGATGTGTATGGCTCAGGAATAGTGTAAATAAAGTACATTTTAACCATCAAGTTTAGGAAGGCCGAAACAATCCATCCACGCGATCATCATCTGTTAGACAAAGACTGATTTAAGTGTCAAGTTATCATCCGACAAGCCTACAAATCCAGCTCACTTACCTGCATTACAGTTTATACCTGCTGTTTGTCTAATAAACATAATTCATCGTCATATCCTGTGTTCTCTGAGTATCTGTCTGTAACAGAGTAAACAATGAAAGAATTTGTTTACTCTGTTAAGGACAGATACTCTGGGTGAATTTTGGGTGAACTATCCCTATAAATCTTATAAAAAGGATATATTGCTTTGATGAAATAATGCTGGCACTTATGATTGAACCTATAATCTTATCATGAAAGATCTTTAACCCCGCAATCTCACCACTGATACTGGATTCATATCTGTTTAATTGGTGATTTATGTGATGTTTGAGAAGTCTCAGTCAGGACTCACTGAAGCCACTGTGTGATTGTGATGTGTGTCCTAACAGTGCTCTGCACAGACAGCAGTGGAGGACAGTGAGAGGATCTTCACTGAGCTCATCCGCTCCATTGAGAGAAGCCGCTCTGAGGCCACACAGCGGATCAGAGATCAGGAAAAGACTGCAGTGAGTCGAGCTGAAGGACGACTGGAGCAGGAGATCAATGATCTGAGGAGGAGAGACGCTGAGCTGGAGCAGCTTTCACACACACAGGATCACATCCATTTCCTGCAGGTAACAGAGATCTAGAAGAACAGGATCATAGTGGACATGAGCAAGAGACTCACAGAGAAACATTTCATGAGAGCAGAATGAGCCGTTGACTGAAGTGTTGATCTGGGTACTCTGTGTTCGGGCCAATTACCGAGCTCGGAGCCCTCTCCCCGGACAGCACGCTAAATACATTTACCAATTAATTTATCTGACTTATTTGTAAGTGTGAACTTGTGAAACTGCTTTTCCTGATCAGATCTACTCAACCCTGTCATGTGACTCCATTGATACTCTAGATCTGTTACATTTATGTTATTGGCAGATGTTTGATATAATGAACATGAGAAGAATGAAGCTGATGCTGTGAAAGTGCTGGATTGAGGAGAGTTACTAAAGCTCAACATGAGCTGCTCAAATCTGACAGTAGTGCAGGTTATTGGCTGAAGTGTGGAGGTGATGAGCTTTGATTTCTGTTTTCTGTAGAGTTTCCAGTCTCTCTCAGCTCCTCCTGAATCTACAGACGTAAATGACGATCCCTTCAGTTCTCTCTACTCTTTTGATGGCGTGAGAGAATCTGTCCTTCAGCTGAAAGACAAACTGGAGGATTTCTGCAAAGAGGAGCTGAAGAAGATCTCTGACAGAGGTAAAGTCCTGGAGATTCATCTGCTCTCAGAAATGATCCTCCATCATCTCATATCATGTAGAAGATCATATTAGAAATGTCTTAGGAACGGATGCAGGGATCATTTTCTCTTGACATGATAATCACACTCTTCATGTCTGTTGATTTCCACAGTCACTTTCACCAGCATTGTTCCCAGAACCAGGAATGACTTCCTACAATGTAAGTCACTAAGAAAACAAGCAGAGAAACTCACTGTCTACTCTTTTGTGCAACTAGATGCATGTATATTTATTAAAGGGTTAGTTCACCCAAAAATGAAAATTCTGTCATTAATTACTCACCCTTACGTCGTTCCACACCCTTAAGACCTTTGTTCATCTTCTGAAGACAAATTAAGATATTTTTGATGAAATCCGAGAGGTCAATTAGCACATTCATGGTCCGGAGAAGTATTAAAGACAATGAAACCCCCTATTTCACCTTCTGGAGTCTGAGGCTGATTTGGGGCCCTGGAGAAGTTTTGACATGCCTTGACATTTGTGATTTTTTCAGTTGTTCATAAACATATTAATGACAATAGTGTCATTACACTGTATTCAGCATGAACTTGGCTACCATAATATGTGAGAAACATGTTTGTTTTTTGAAGGAATAATGTTTATGCGTGATTATTGAAAAAACAAAAAACTTAAGTCACTGAAATAAGGCCAAAAAATATATATTAAGTCTGTGTTCTCAAGACTTCTGGGTATTGGAGGTTGTAGACTAGAGTTTTTGCTTCAAAATGATGTAAACATTATCCTGCCTACTCGTTCATATAAAACAACATGTTAATTTACATTTTGTAAGACACTTTTTGTCAAGAAACACAGTAGGCGTGGAGGCATGGATCTTCATGAATAATGCTGTGATTCACACCTGAGAAGATAAAAGATTCGCATAATGACCTTTAATGACCTGCATAATGATGAGCCCTTTCAGTCAGGTAGGCTGTGAAAAAACCCTCTGTGATCATGTCTCAAGCTCATCATGGTGTATATCAAACATACAGGAAAAAACAGCAATACTGTGAAATATTATTACAATTTAAAATAATGGTATTCTATTATATACTTTAAAATATAATGTATTTCTGTGATGCAAAGCGTCTGAACATCTCTATCTCTACCTCTTCGGCATTTCATATAGGCTTTTAGCTTAAAAGCATGCACATTTGGAGAAATATTGATGGATTCTCATATGTTTGTCAATTCTCTATACAGAGGAGTAATATTTATTCAATATTTATTGTCATCACTGTGAGCACTGGATACTGTGTTTTCAATTCATACTTGCAGCTGGAGGGCGCTCTGCACACCTTTAGTCCACAAATTACTCTAAAGAAGAACAGGCTTACCATGTGACATTCCAGGAACTAACAGAGGCTTCCAGAGATCGCTAACAATGGCTATAACATGCAGAAAAACACTTTTGAAGATAATAAATACACGATTGCAACGATGTATACATGTATTGTCTCAGAATTTGCGTCTGGATAGCGCTCACTCCGTGGGCGTGGGCGCATTAGCGGATAATGAGCTGAATCACGGGCGTCTGACATGTGTCTCTTTTCATGCAGATTACATAAACAAGAGAATATTTGTTTTCGATTTGACTTACAAGATTTAAAATCTGACATTTCAACATTTCTTTAGACATAAGTCTAATTTTCTTGTGATTAGTATTCACTAAGTTACAGTTAATTTTCTGAGGACTATCAGATTGGAGTTCGTTCAGAGGGAGACGACAGATCACGCATCATGTTAGTTTTCTTTATTTTGCAAAAAGCACAACATTTTGTTTTTAGTCTGAGTGTACACAAATAAAAGAAGATATTCTGTAGTTTCAATTGATATATTAATTAGGTCTCTATGACAAAAAATGACAGAGTATTTTAAGTCTGTTTTGTTGCAATGTGAAAAATCCTGCAAAACGCGCCAGCGCATTTCCCGACTCCAGCGAGTTCAGCAGCAGTCAGTTCTCACTACAGTTTTGAAAATTGCTACAGAAGTGGGCGTGGAGTGGAGGGGTATGAGGGGAGACTGACAACACAGCAACAGCTTCCGATTCAGACAGTTTTATTTTGCTCTCATTAAAAGCATCAAAGCTTCCCACAAATGCACGCTGCAAATGACCATTACGTGCAACACAACATACACATGGTTTTTGCTATAATTTAATGCACAAATAAAAACACAGCTGTTCGCATTTTGTTCTCTGCATCGAATACATATATGAACACGCTGTCTTTGATAACTTTTGAGACTTATTTTGCAGCGTTTTTATAAACTACAGTGCGGATGAATTGCGTTTGTGTCAAAGACATATTGAAGAGAACTTGTGCGATGCAGAAACTCTTACAAAGCAAAGACAAACACTCGTTTTTGATCCATTAATCGCTTACTGCATGTCAGAGGAAATCAACGCATGCTGTCATGAATAATCATATATTTTGTCACTTAAATGATATACGCACTGTGTTTACATCCAAACGGGGCTCAGTATTGGCAGGCGCTGTTCGTGTGAGCAATATGATACATGCAAGTATTCTCGTTGCTTCATAACATTAAGGTTGAATAGTCACATTTTAATGATTACTTCTCTGGACCTTGAATGTGGTTCATTGTGTTTTATGGAGAATAAAAAATTCTCTCGGATTTCATCAAAAATATCTTAATTTGTATTCTGAAGATGAATGAAGGTCTTGTGGGTTTGGAACGAATGAGGGTAATTAATGAAAGAAATGTCATTTTTGAGTGAACTAACCATTAAAAGAGCCATACAGGCACCTAGTGGGTAAACTACGGCATTACAAATGTAAATTATTATTTTTCTGGCCACAAAATTACTCTAATTTGCCTTTTTGCACTGGAAATTAAAACCCTTTTCTCTATTTTAAACTTTAATACTACACTAATTGTAATATAAATAATAAAAAATATTAGAAAATAATATTATTTTAAATGGTCATTAATTGGCCTTTTTATTTTTTTGCACAATTAGCCTAGTATTTAGTACCAAAAGATCTCCTCAAAATATTAAATAAATACTATTGAACTAAAACCTAGAACATTTATTTAATTGAAAAGCTTAGGATCACGGATTTTCATGGCATCACATCGCACTTCAGCTTCTAGATAGTCTGCTCTGACTCAGGGACACGAGAACACAGAGTGGATCATATCCGTGAACTGCGAGTCAGCATAGACCACAAAGGTATCGAACCCATTTGGATTCTGCACAGAATGCTGTATTTTAAAGCAATATAAAGGAGATTAGGAGGATAAACGGTTAGAGATTAGAAGGAATCAGATGTTTTACTGATTTTAGCGGCTCTGGCTGAGCTGTGATATAAACAAAATGCTATTGGCTATTTTAAAAAAGGGGCGGATATGTTCGATATGTCCCAGCCTGTCTTCCTGTTTCAGTTGAAAGTATGTCAACACATTAAAAAACGAAAAAAGACTTTTAAAAAATTCAGTCAGGTCTATCTAAACTTAAATCTAAACTTTAATGACCTAAAATGGTAGTGTATATGCATGGTGTAGGCCAGTGGTTCCCAAACTGGGGCACGTACCCCTGGGGGTACGTGAGGTGACAAGAGGGGGTACGCGAACAAATGCTGAGTAGTTCATTTAATTCTACCTTAAAATAGTATTCAAATCAAGCATGTATTTCTAACTGCCAAAATTTCGTAAATCCAGTACATTTAATCAAATTACCTCATCATTTGCAGTCAAAAACGACTATCCACACAAGCAGCATGCATATGATAGATCGCGTGCAGTCTGCTGCCTTAAATCGTGCTAAATTACTGTCGTTCTCCTTTGTAAAAGTGGGGATTTAGCACTTACTCGCATGAAGAACAAATATAGACACAGATAATGGATTAATTTCGATTTAAGACTCAAACTTTCTCCGATACAAAAACATACCTTGTGTGAGTTCTTGTATTTAATGATGATAACGAGCAAGAATGCATTTGTTCCCAAATATCCACACGACTGCAAACGTGATATTATTATACAACAGGTCAATAAAATGTACATTTTAAACACAGTACTGTCAGTATTTACTCTATTTTTCAATGAAATAATAGTTCTGATGAAAACCACAGCAGAACTACAACACACGTCTGTGTTTCGCGAACAATTCTTCGGCTTTGAACAAATCGTGAGAGTCAATGATTCAATGTTTCATTCACAGCCACTTGCTTCGTTACTGAATGAATGACTCAATGACTCACTCATAAAAACAGTGACTTGCTGCCACCTACTGGCGGTTATAGTTTAATATTTAAACATTTTACTTAGTTTTACCATCACTGCATATTTCTCTATTGAACATTTTTATTTTTAAAGGTAAAAAAATGCACTGGAAAATCAATTTAGGAGGCAAATATTGTCTCTTAATGGTAATGGTGTGACTGCAGTCGAAGTGGAAGAGAGGGGGTACGCGGAAGGATGGTAATCCCTTCAGGGGGTACTCCATGCTAAAAAGTTTGGGAACCACTGGTGTAGGCTATAGGCTTATATATGCGCGCAATTATTCAAAGTAGCCTAAGGAACAATACGGTTTGTTTACATGTACTACTAATATGAAAAATAATGAGCAAAAGAAATGCATAACTACATTGTCTTTATCTTCAATATCTTATGTAAAGTGAAAAACAGCTGAGCAGTAATGTTATTCGGGCTATGCTGTTTTAATTGGTCAGTGCTGCGCTGGTGAGATTAGTTTGCGCACAAGCGGCAACCTCCCCCAGTTTCTCTTGAAGCCAATGCAGAAGTGAATTAACTGCAATACATTGACTGACCGCAAGGGACAGGCCCAAAAGAGAGCAGAATGTCATTGACCTACATGTTAAAATGGCCAACTTTACAGCAGAAAAAAAAAAAGTTTACAGCCTGGTAGAAATTGTGTTTTTTGTCTATACAGCTAATTGCGCCCTTCATGAAAACTCTGAGGAGGGTGAATTTTTTATAACTCATCAGTTTAAATTATATTAAGTCTTAAAGTTCTGCATAATTAAGGGCGTGGTCACATCATGAGTGACAGGTGGATTGCCGCTGCTGTCACTACTAGCCGTTTGACTGCTGACTGTGCGCCATCATGTCAAATCAGCTAATTCCAACTGCTGATTTGGCATCGTTGTTGGATCATCTTGGCATTGGCTAAAAGTTTTGTCCTTCAGATTTACTACAATGACAATGGCTGGAGAATATGCCTCTCAAGACACCACAAAATCCGACAGCACTGCTTGGATATTATAACTAAAACTGCTGCATTATTTTGAAAAATTATACTTTGGACGCAGGTTCATTTGTTTGTCAGTCCAATGTATACAACTGTTCATGATTACTGATTATGAGCAGGGTAGCAAAAATCATCAGTTTAAGGCAGTAACTTGTAAGCACACAGTAAAAGACACTGATATATGTGAAAAAAATCAAACAAAACTTTATTGAACCACTCTAATACACACAAACTAATCTAACGAAAACACACACACATGCATTCATTCATACAGTTACAGGGAAATTGTGATATTGTTAACGAAAGGTGAATGAAGTCCCAAATGTCTAGCGTTGAACTCTTTCTTTGACCGCAACCTGAGAGAATTAACATACTAGCGATTCAACCTTAGTTCATTTGCTTAATAAAACCTGCACCAGCTCAGCCAGAATGAGGAGATTGTAGTAGTGTTTGGATGTTCCCGTGAGTGCGTGTTCCCTTCGTGACGTAAATCTCTGCGGCGCTGATTGGCTGGAGGACGGTCGTTGTTGAGACAGCACTCATATCCTTTGATACATGATAGGATATATGATACATTAGGATATATATATATATATATAAAGCACCTACTGGTGATTAATTCATATCATTGGCAGGAATTTTGTTTCTGTTAAATAAAGTCAATTCATTGAAGTTTCTGCTGGTTTAAGAGAAACTCTGGAACGTCTTTGAAATGCATAGTTGTGCAGAGAGTGTCCCAGAGAGTGTCCCTGTGTGGGCCTGCTGTGATTTGTTTCCGCAAGTCTCAGTTTCCTGTTAAAGTTCTGGATTTACTCCTTATGGTCCAGGTGTTACTTAGCGATCTGGTCTTAAAAGTTTGTGGGTCTCCTTTATCGATCAGCTCTGTTAATACAAAGTCTGGTTTGAAATGAAACAGGCTCCATGGGTTCAGTTTTATAGCTCAATAATGGTTCACTGGGGGATCTCTGTGATCTTTGGTGTTGTGTTCAATTGGTGGGCTTCGTTCACGGATAATCTTACAAATTCTTCTTGTTTGCTGAGTGGCTGCAGTTTGTGATAATCTATGTAAATATGGTTTTAACGCCAACTTTTTAAAGCATTTTTGTAACACTCATAAATATAATTTCTTTTTAAACTAGTGCAATCAACGTTAACGTATTCGATTTTTTTTTTTCCCCAGTTTAACATGTTAAAAATATTTAATGCAATTAACGCAGCATCCGTTTATGTCATGTTTTGGCTAGCATTACAATAAATGATTATGCTCTTATTCATGCAAATGCTTTTAAACAAGCGAGCCAAAAGAGAAAAAGAGAACAGTATCGTGCGCATGGGCGGCGCGCCAGAATCGAGTCCTCTGTCACGATTGAACAAACAATAACACACACAATAATGCCAAAATATACGTTTTGTCAAGTATCCTCATAAAAGCAGCCTTGAATGAGTTAAATAAATACTTAAACGAAAGTAAAGAGCTGTGAGAAAGTGTGACGCGTGTGAAATCCAAGTCATGTGCAGCTGCGGCAGCTCTTAAAGTGAGAGCAACCATTGCTAAGATAATGAAAGAACAAAGGTAGCAGAGAAAATGACTCACTGCTCTTGACTAAAGAAGCTTTAATAATGATTAATCTATATTTAATTTAAACTATAAATCATGTAGTGCAGACTGTTTGGTAACTTTATTCAATTTCTGTATTTTTCCTATTTGTTAGACATGCAGGAAGGGCACTTTTAAATATGACATTTATGGGTTTATGTGAGGATTGTTCTAAGTTCACTTAGATTAAAAGTTGTTATATTTTTGAAGCCTAATAAAAAATTTTTAAAAAAAGTTTTCAATAGGTTGTTTGCACATGACGTCATTGCTGCCACGCGCAATGCGTCTGGAGGGCAGGGAGTGATTTATCAATATAGGAATCCTATCAAAAACTCAAAACTCAATGTTTTGCGTCATTTATGGTGCTCAAATCTATCAAACCAAGAAACCACAAGGAGCTTTTATCGTTTACATGATTTATATTGTTTTTTTTTTTACTTTAAAAGTTGTCGTTTTGTTTTTTGATACTGAAATTAATATGGATACCTGCGTACCTTTTTTTGTTTTTGACTTGGTTAAATATTCACATTCTTCGTGGTATCGTACTTTATCCCACTGCATTTGGTGTTCAGAAGAGGACTGGCTTCTTTGATTTAGATAGTTTGTGGATCGTTAGGTAGAGCTCACAGCGGGTGATCGGTCAGAATCACGCAAGATTTCTTCATTGGTAGTACTTATTGAATTTACAACTGCATGATTGAATATGTACAGTGATGGGTGTGGTTCTGAATTAAATAAATGAATAAAACAAACAATTATTTGAATGCAAATGAATGATTATCATGCAACAAATCTCTATTTGTATTAACTGTATCCTATTTTAACAATACAGCAGAAATAAAATACAATGATATTTTAACATGGCCGAAACTGGCATGAAAGAATGAAAACGGCTGTGCTATGTCTAAAGGCTTTGCACACTGAGTCCGAAATTTTCGCATGCGTTTTTTCGTATTCGCAATCCTAAAAATTCGTCACGCACAGAGACCTTGCACACTGAGTCCGATGCGTATTAATAAATGCGTTGCGAAAAAATCGCAAAACAATACAAAATTAAGTCTTCAAGCAGTGAGCACGATTAGTTGTCTCCTCGCTTCTTAAAAAGAGAAAAAGAAAGAGGAAATATTGGGTCCATTCAATCCCGAGATTGCATAGAGAGAAAGGAGAATTCACCTCATCAAGGAGCTGCGGGATTATCCGAGAGTTTCAAAGATTACTTCAGGATGTCAGTGGCTCTGTTTGATGCTTTACTACTGGCACAATCTGTCTTTATATTCGGTCTCTTTGTATTCCGCACGTTGTTTGTCATTCAGTGCTGCTGTTTTGTGCTGTAGACGACGTGGATCAACTTGTCAGATGGCGTTCTGGATTTTTGCGTTCACGTACGGTGGCTCTGAATTGTCAAAACGTCTCTCAAAATGCGTGCCACGGATGCGAAAAACGCAGAAAATCGAACTGATCCGAATATTTTTTTGACGGACGAAAGTTTCGGAGGCAGTGTGCAAACGCGATTGACATAATGTGAGGTCGAATTTATTTTTTAACATGCGAAAGTTTTGCATGCGAATTTCGGACTCAGTGTGCAATGACCTTTAGCAGCTACAACTATAACAATGAGAAAGGATAAACCATTCGCAATACAATGGCTCCCTCTGCTATAAGCCTATATATAGCCTGTTACCGTGGGGCGTTGGTAAATCTATATATTAGAATTGGTTTTCACCGAACCGCGTCATAACTCATTACATAAGGTTAACTGACTTTTAACTTCTCTTTTTCGCTCTGGCCCGCCCAATTCGCTTCGCTGCCAGTGAATTTGCTTTGTTCGGCCAATTCGCTGAGAAATAATGACTTTCGTCGCTCTGGTCTCTTCTGATGTGAATGTACGTGACATCAATAATGACACTACAAATAATAAATATTTAAATTAATTTGAGAAAGTTGGTGTTAATAACAGTTTTTTTCACATTGGACTCCTTGCAATGCGTAAATCATGGGGAGAGACCTATCTTTTCCCATGGTAATAACCAGGCTGCTGAATAGAAATGGGATGATCAGGGGCGGAGCCAGACATTGTAAACATTCGGGGCTTAGACCAAATCTATATTTGTCCAAAGACAATATAATTTTCTATTAACAGCTTTACTGACATGAAAGGAGCTTTTGTTGACGTATTCTTGTTCAGAAAACGTACATTATTTGACACTGTAATTTGTAAAAGTTTGTTGGATGTACCAGCTCTAGGGGGGTCCGGGGGCATGCCCCCCCGGAAGAAAATTTTGAAAATTTTAAGGTTAAATGCATCAATCTGGTGCACTCTGGAAACTCAAAATTAAGAGCTTCAACCCATGTACAGTGTGCAAATTGAACAAAGAAACAGCATTGACTTGTACCTGGACATTAAAAAGGGTTCAAACATCTTTTTTACAATACTTTTGTACGATTTCTTTTTAAAAGATAAATCCTTGAGCTTTTATTTTGATCACCAGATCACCAGCCGATCGCGTGCGCAGATGTGCGCACTTCTCTTTAAAACACGCAGCACAGACAGAGTGTATATATAATTAATCGCTGTCTTTTGCTGTTTTATATAGGCACAAAGCCATATCACGGTTTCGATTTTAGCTCGTTGTAAAACGTAGTATGTTTTAAATGTTCAGTTCATTATGAAACGGTGGCGGCAGTACAGGGTCATTAATGGGAAACACTGAATGAATGTATAGCTGATAAATGTGCTGATAAATGTGCTAAAGTTGTCATATCGGTTGTTATATAACACCACCTCTCAACTACATGAGCGCACTTCTCCACAACATTCTGACAACCCACGTGTAAACCTGCTGTTTATCTAAGTTATTGGTTTATTAAATATGACACGGGTGGGTAGTATTTGTGATTTCGCTTACTTTACCATTTCATTCTGTTGGTGTCCTTGAATTTATTTGTTCCTGGCCCTGCGCATGATATGACTGCCCCCTAGCTACGAGGATGTAATTGTCTTCTTTGGGAAAGCTGCAAAGCAACAATTGCAGAATATAACAGGTACATGGCATTTTGGTTCACTTTTATAGACATTTATATTTCTATTTCGAACTAGCACATTCTGGATAATTCAAACAAATAATGTTTGTTATGGTACGATCTGGGGGGTATTCCAGAAAGCAGGTTATGTGACATACCTGGGTATGTTTAAGAGTAAGTAAGCGGATAACCTCAACTTTCGGTTCCAAAAACGGAGGTAACTTTTAGGGTATGTAAGTAGCCATAGCAACTTGCTCTCTGAACATAACCTGCTCCGGAGCAGGTTATGTTAAAGGGTAAGTTAGTTTAAGAGGAATTCAGATGCGTGTTATATTATCAATATGGTTATATTAATGTATCTAAATTTGTTATATAGTTACAGTTATATACACAATGTTATATTATACAATATATAACTGTTTATTCAATTCTAATATATGAATGTATTTTATTGTCATCTCACACATGGATCTGCTTTTTATCCTTTATAACAGGACATTTTCTATGCTATAATTTCTATAATAAAATACATATCATATATGTGATATCTTATTAAATAATTAGCATCAAACAATATTAAGAATAAAAAATGATTGCATAACCACCCAATAGGTGGTGATGTGCACCAAGTAGGTTATGTAAATCGCCATTAAACAAAAGAAGAAGAATGAAGTAGAATGGCACACTTTTTCTTAGCGTCTGTTTCCATGGTGAATCATCGATTCGTCGCTCTGTTGAGAATTTCTTGTGTGTTAACCGGGAACATACTCTGGGTTGGCTGAACTTACTCCCGGACGCATTTTTGAAACCAGCATACCACGAGTAAGCAAGGTTTGGGTTAATCAACCGAGAGTTTAGGGTATATGTGACAGTAGGTTAACCCTGCTTTCTGGAATACACCCCTGGTTGTGCTACGTTGCTACCTGTCTCTATAAACAGAGATGATGGGTAACCTGGTGCTAACATTAACGTGAGGTAATGGCATTAGGCTGTACTGATTATAATTTGAGATCCAACTTACTGTATCAACTTAAGCCACCTTCTTTTCACTTTTTCCGAGGTAAAAAGCGGCAAAAGATAGTTTTGTCAACATCATTCTGCTTTTACAACACGGTACGCGTACGCCGCACTAGTTTGGACCCACAAGTGGCATGATGACGTAACATCTAGCTATCCCAGACAATGCTGGCGTTTTTTTTTTGTTTTTTGTTTTTTTTTTAGGGGGGGGGGCTTGCGAACGTTTTGCCCAGGGGCCCACACAACCCATAATCTGTCCCTGGCAGTGGGTTCAGTCAGTGACATTACATTTTCTATACAGGCGTCACCACCTCAACCTGCTTCCCTTAGTGTTCTTACACGTATAAAAGGCAACAATTGTATTTCACAGTCCAGTTTTTACCCTGAACGATGGTGTGAGCACCCGTTGCAATTCTCGATTCAGCATAAATGACCTAAACTGGCAAACATTTTCACAATCATGACAGAAAATCAATAATACTGCCCTAACTTCACTAGCAGAAAGGCAGCGCAATATAAACAAACCCAGACTAGAACTGAACGCGACGTGACAGCAGCTTCACGTTCTCTAAATCTACCTCCTCGATGGCAGGAAAGTCTTTCAATTCAGCGGAAAAATCATTCCTCTTTATAACACGTCCAACATATGTTGTGATTTTCTGTTTATATCTTTCTAAACCAGCACAGTACAGACTTTTCCCCATCTTTTCCATTCTAATTTTCACTTCTTTGCCCTCCACCTGGGCAAAGACGTGTCACCAGAACCACGTGATTGCAAACAATCTATTACACTGTAATGTTGAGTGGCTATAAATCATGTTTAAAACTGGGGAAAAATTTCATTTAGACATCAGTAGTATCAGTGATAGTCCTTCATTCATAAAAAGATGCCATTAAACAAGTATTTAAAATATACTGTCATCATGCTGTCATCAGGAGATTAACTGTGAAATGATTATAGTATAAAATAAAAACTTTTAAAAACTTTAGTGTTTTTAATTGTGATTAATCATGATTAATCACAGGAAAAAAGTGTGATTAATCAAGTTCTTTTTTTTTTTACTTTTTTCACTTTGAATATTGAGAGAGTGCGATTATGGTTGTACTTATTGTAAAGTGTTAACGTTACCATAAAAATGAATAACAGTTTTCTCTTAATCTTATTAAGCACAAACAGTAAGGTTTCATTTGTTAACATTAGTTAATGCATTGTGAACTATCATGAACTAACAATGAATGACTATTTTTATTAAACATAAAGATTAATAAATACTGCAGCACATATATTGCTCATTGTTGGTTAATACATTAATGTTAATAAATGAGACCTTATTGTAAAGTGTTACCATTTTTATTTATACTGTTTTATTTCTATGATCAGTTTGTGGAAAGGAGTTCAGTTAGGAGGTCAAAAGTTGTAGAAGCTCATAAATCATGTACAGTAAGGTCTGAAGAGACTGAAATCATACAGAAGAGAAGTCAGTCAGTTGAGTTAGTAGCAAAACCTTTTACAGTGCTTGAGTATTGTTGTCTTTTACTGCATAGAAAGTTGAACTGAAATGATATTGATTACAAGATAGTGTGTAAAAATCTTGTCTCGTCTCGTGAACTCAATCTCGAGTCTCGTCTCGTCTCGTGAGATACTGGTCTCGTCACACCCCTAACAGACACTAATAACATAATACAAGACAGCTGGGTTCAATGAAGTGATAATGAGTCCGGGAAGTGGGTTATGGGAAATGAAGTCCGAAGTGGTGAGGCAATAGTCCGGGGTGGAGTGCCCTCTGGTGGCTAACCAGGGCACTCCAACTGGTGATCATGACATACTATGGAGTTTTTTTAGTTCTTGGCATGCTTTTAACCTGATTTAACACTTAGCTAATCACTATTACTGTGTAGCTATTCAATGCTAGCATATGTAGCATGTTGGAAGTCCAGTTTGCTAGCATGAGTCAAAAGAGAAACCCCCATGTCTGTACGATGTTCTGATGCAGAGATATAGGTCTTGCTAAACGGTTGCTAGGGTACTGTATTTGGTTGCTAGGGAGTGGCTTGGCAGCTGCCAATGATGATACTGCAAAGGCTGCTTATCAGTATGAATGATATAAACCAACCCCCATGTTTCTCTGTCTTTCAGATGTGAAGATATCCCTCTTTTGCTTTTGGGTTGCTAAGGTGCTTTAAATGGTTGCTAGGGCATGGCTATGAAGTGTTGAAGGTGATTTGTGATTGGCCGTTTGCTGCCCGAGTCAAACAAGCTCACCCTCATGTTTCTATGACACTTCTATCCAAAGATATTCCTTTGATCTTTTTGAATGGAAGTCTATGGAACCTGTTGCTAGGGTGCCATAAATGGTTGCTAGGGCGTGGCTTGATAGCTTCACAATGATCCTGAGAGACTGATTGGGTGCCAGTGTGAAATGGGCCCCGCCCCCTTGTCTCTGTGACACTGTGATCCAGAGTTATGTTCAATACAAAATCCCTATGGAATTTCCCATAGTAGGAAAAACGTGTGCAATGGGCCATCCTTCACCATAGTATGTCTATGGGGCAACTTTGGGCAGCTCTTGCACCCCAACTTACACCCCACTGTGAGGTATGTTCTTACAGAGCCTGCCAGCCTCTTCAAATGTGGTGATCCACATGTTTCTACAAAATCCTCGTTAGGAGCTATGACTCGTCAAAATTCGTCGCAATGTTAACGTTTTCACCCAATTTTTCACCCGCCGGACGAATATTGTACACCCGATCGCTTAGAAAAGTCACACCATTCCTCAATAATCCACACGATTTAATGCCTCATTCATGGGTCGATGACAAACGCTGCGGGACTGAAGTATGCAAGAAACACAAGCATGACTAATTAATAATAGTGATAATAACAGACACCAAAATATATATTATAAATAAAAATATAATTAACTCCACTGATCTAAGTCTCTTCTGCTATTTGATCCCAAAATACAGTAAAAAAAAAAAAAACAGTAATATTGTGAAATATTTCTGATTAAAAAAACAAACTAAATATATTTCAATGTATTTTAAAATGTAAAACAAAAATGTGGAGGTATTTATCTAGAATATTTGATGAACAGAAAGATTGAATTAGAATTATGAAATAAAAAGATTTAAAATGGAATGAACTTTAACAGAGATGTGAATCAGGACTAAATTGAGGATTCAATATATTCTTCAAAAACAGGAAATCTTCTAAAACTAATGAATAAATATGATTATTTTTCACTGAAAGACTATTAAAAACATTCATTCAAGATTTAGAGGTAAAATCACAGTAGTAAAAAAGCTCTTCAACAGTTTCAGTAAAGTAAGAAATTGAAAACTCTTCTGGAAAAATCCCACTATGGATTTATCCAAAACAGGATTTTGTATCAAGTCTCTTTAATCTTTGAGGAAACAGACAGAAATTTAAAGAAAGTTCAAGATCGCCAAAGTCTACAGCACTGAAAATCACCAACAATACAATAGACATACAACGCTTAAAAATTTGTTGAATCTTGCTGAATTAAAGCATCAGTTTCTTTTAAAAGAGAATCACATTGACCTTTAAATGGTGTAAATATAAAAATAGGCATTTAAATTATAATAAACACAGAATAATAACCAACATTAATATTCAGGGAAGACTGATTAGACCGGCCCAAAAAACACTGATGTAAATGATGATTTTCACAGGATATCTGGTAAACTGTACTGAGACACTGATGATATATTGAACATAAAGAGTTCAGAAACATTAAAAGATCAGATTCATAATTCCTGATTCTGATGTGTTTTATCTTCATCAGATTCCCATCAGCTCAATCAGGATCTGAACACAGTGAATAAATGCCTCCATCTGTCTGAGGAGAACAGAGTGATTACTGTCACTGGGGCACTCCAGTTGTATCCTGATCATCCAGACAGATTTGATGGATATCTTCAGGTGTTGTGTAGAGAGAGTGTGTGTGGACGCTGTTACTGGGAGATTGAGTGGAGTGAATGTGTGCGTATATCAGTGTCATATGAGAGCATCAGGAGGAAGGGATCGGGTAAAGAGTGTGTGTTTGGATCTAATGATCAGTCCTGGAGTTTGATCTGCTCTTCCTCCAGTTACTCATTCTATCACAATAACATAAAGACTAAACTCCCAGTAAAGTCCATCAGCAGAAGAATAGGAGTGTATGTGGATCACAGTGCAGGAACTCTGTCCTTCTACAGCGTCTCTGGAGACACAATGATCCTCATCCACACAGTCCAGACCACATTCACTCAACCGCTCTATCCTGGGTATTGGGTTGGTATTGGATCATCAGTGAAACTGTGTTGATGAATCAGAATAGACTGTAGAGAGATTCGACCCATAAGGCTTTGAGCTCATGATGAATCAGTAACAGTGAGATGTTATAGAGTCTCTTATTTTCTCTTCATTACATTAATACTACAGCTGAACTTCTGTCAGTGAAATAACATGAAGAATAAATGTGTGTAATGAATCCTCAGATAGACAGTGAGATCAGTGTGTGTGTGTGTGTGTGTGTGTGTGTGTGTGTGTGTGTCAGTATCCTATCTTACAGGACTAGAAACACTGTTATGTGACCTTGGTTGGTCACTTCATGCTTAAACCAGGACCTGTTTTCATCCGGATAATCAATGGAGATGCTTCTGATTCCATCTGTTCATATGTGGAGATTTTCCAAGTTTATCAATGATTAAACCAATCAGAATCATTCAACCTGATGTAATGTCAGAACTGTTGGAGTTTCTTTGTTCAGTGGTTCATGCTGCTCGTCCTGATCTAGAAAGTATCCTGACATGATAAACCATGTTTTTCTACCTGAACTGTGGTAATACCATGCTCTGAATTCATCATGTAGTGTTGTGGTGAATAATGTCAGTGTTTTCTTTCTATATCTGTCATGTGATCGTCCCGCTGCTGCTCTCAGTGCTGTAATGAACACAAATAATTCAATATATTAATATACTTCACTTTCATCAGAGCAAAGAGAGTCAATGATGAAGTGTTTCAATAGAGGGCATCAAACACTCTCATTAGATGAGCGACCCATGTGATCTATGACCTTTGACCATCCTGAAAGAAGAGCCAGTCTTACTCGATTATGACGTCTGTCAGGATTTCTTACTAGATGTTAAAGAAACCTACTGTACCTGAAAACTTAATTTAATGTCAGTCTTTGATCTGCTGTATTTGTGTATCAGACGTAAGCCAGTAAGAGCTGTGCGTGTAAACCTCAAGAGGTGCAAGTGACTGACACTAACTGTCTTTAGCCTCCTTTTTAGCCTTCCATACCAGAGACCCCGGTTTGAATCCCGCTTGGAACGATTCGAGAAGGACTGGTTACATTTGACCTATTGTGTGTAATTCGCTTCTTTGTTCTAATTTTTAATACATTAAAATAATAATAATAAAAAATTAAATAACCAAAATGTCTATACTGGTGTATCATTATTTTTATTTGATTTAAATTTTCTTATATATTGGAATAATATTTTGGTCATATATTTATTTATAAAGAGGTACTTAAATGTAATGTCCTAGTTGAACTAAGGCCTAATCCTGCTTAGACCTGTGTGTGAAACTGGGCCCTTATATCTTAGATTTTGGTCATTTCGCCCACCCCAAAATGACACATAATATGAACTCTGCTTTATTAAAGGTACAATTTGTAGGACCTGCCACTAGAGGGCGCACTACCAAAACAATAACAATCGCGTGGTTTGATGACGCTAAGAAGGTGCGTGGAATGATGGGATTTGTTGTCTTCTACCTAACCGCTGACGGCCATCAATCAGAAAGATAAATCATGGATTTAACGGATGAGGTAAAGTTTTATAAATGTATAAACTATGGATCAGACGCATCCTCGCGTGGGTCTAGAGACGCGATGCCCTGCGTTTGGCGTGTATGACCCATAATACTAATCGTGTTGATCGTTATAATGACATACGTTTTCTGTAAAGATACGAATCAAAACAACTCACCTGTCAAGTAAAACACAAGCGAGATCGGCATCTCTTTCTAGGTGAAGTTTGTCGCGAAGCTCTCTCCATCTAGAAAATGCAACACCGATATTGATCCTCGCTCTTTCTCTCCTCTTGTCCCAAACTCTTCTTGGGTCGTTTGGTTGGCCCGTACGCTTACGTTTACGGGAGCTGTCCTTGTCGACAGAACCAGCGGCAGATGGTAAACAGTAATTATGTTCCATAAATAAGTAACACAATCCACCATAAAACGTGCAAGAAGTAAATAAGGAACTGCTTGAAGCAAGCTAGTGGTTTGCTGGACGCTAGACACTACTTCCGCATTGACACTGTTGTCATGTGGTTTCTACGTCAGTAAAGGCGGTAACAAAGGGTAACTGACGTCATTGACAGGTGACTGCACTGCCCCATGTCACTGTTTAGAATGGGAATTTTCTCATGATTTACAAGTAGTTGAAAACATTAGAGATATTGTTAGTAATCAGCTGGACAAAATATATAACACTAGCCTAGTGGTTTTTGGATATTTTACTGTGAATATCTTACAAATTGTACCTTTAAGTCATACACTGTTTTTAACATGTATTTTAAACTTTTAAACCACATTTGTAGCTATTTACATATTTGCATATCATTTATCATTATTATTATATTTTATCATAGCATAATATCTGGTATAAATGGTTTCTGCACCCAAACATTACAGTTTTGCCTATTAGACAGAATCTCTCTCTCTTTCTCTCTCTTTCTTTCTCTCTCTCTCTCTCTCTCTCTCTATATATATATATATATATATATAGACAGCAGCATGTGAACGGGACTTTTATTTTGGTCTAGTGGTGTTATGTCATAAAGCTGCGCCGCTCTCCTGCATCTGTTGTGATTCGGCTGAAGAAAGGTTTGTGTTTTTACGCTTTTAAAGTGTTTAAATTAATACAAACTGTTCAGTCCATTTAATCGTTTCTATAAGCTGCGTACAATAAATTCACCATTATTGAAATTAACGTTGCAATGCTTTATTTAAAATCAATGACCCGAACGTTTGTGGGAGTAAATCCACTCAGGAGTAACAGAAAAGAAGCGTCTCGTTTCGCTCTCTATAACGTGAATCAGTTTATCGGAAACATGAATTCAGGTACTGTGATGAGAGAAAGTGAGTTGTTTGAGACTCCGAGTCAATTGAATCAATTGCTTCGTAAAATGATTCAGTGATTCGAATCACCGCTGCTCAAACAGTGTATGAAGGAGAACAACAAACACCTGTGTGATGACAACTTTTACAAACCAACTGCTATTGTTTTCATTGAAAGTGTAATCTATTTTACATGTGATACAAATTATTGAATGTGAAATATAATTATAATAAATATGAACTTTCTGTGTTAAATTTTAATCAGGTAATTTGAGACTATTAACTTTCACTCTGACTCTCTCACCAGTGCACTGAACTACTGAACTAGAGCTGATTGAGACACCCAGAGATTTGTTTTTCTTTCTGTTAATAATTCTCATCTTTAAACACACAGGAAAAACTCCTGGTGAAGTGGCTGAGATCCACATGACACATTATTATAAAGATGGAGTTTATTAAAGAGGAGATTGAAGAAACATTCAGTGTGAAACAAGAAGAAACTGAGGAACAAACAGGTTGGTTTCATTCTCAAACCTGAACTTAAAACTGATTCCTTATTAAAATGTCCAGCTCTACAGAAATGAATGATATTTTTGTATGTCCTCATCTACCCAGTCTAATCTTAATCATCTACCCAGTCTAATCTTAATCATCATTCTGTATCTGATCCTAATGTAGTTTTTGACAAAAATGTTCAAAATTGTTCAAAATATTGCTTTTAATTAATGAAACTTACCCACATTCAAGTGTTGATAAAAAATAATGCATGAAGCATTAAAGGATTAGTTCACTTTCAAATAAAATTTTCCTGATAATTTACTCACCCCCATGTCATCCAAGATGTTCATGTCTTTCTTTCTTCAGTTGAAAAGAAATTAAGGTTTTTGATGAAAACATTCCAGGATTTTTCTCCTTATAGTGGACTTCAATGGCCTCCAAACGGTTGAAGGTCAAAATTACAGTTTCAGTGCAGCTTCAAAAGGCTTTAAACGATACCAGATGAGGAATACGGGTCTTATCTAGAGAAACGATCTGTCATTTTCTAAAAAAATGTAAACTTTATGCTTTATAAACACAAATGATCGCCTTCCAAGTGCTTCCGCCAAAACCGCACTTTTGTATTCTTCAAAAAGCTTACGCTGTATGTCCTACGCCTTTCCTATTCTACTTACGGAAAAAATGGAACAGGTGCTGCATTCGTTCCGTAAGTTGAATAAACATATTTGTGGATCTCATTCTATTTATTAGTGCATATGATTATTTTTTGTGAATCTCTAAATTTATTTGTGGATCATAATCTATCTCCATATGTTTCATGTGGAAGTCATGCGGGAGGCGCAAGAGGAAGAGGTTGAGATTTGAATGTTGTTACAGTCGCCTGTAAATGGATAACATACAGTTGCGTGTACAAGCTTCAGCTAATTATTGTGCCAAAGAAGAGTGACCAACAGAAACGGGTCTTTCATTCTGGTGCTTGGATGTCGCCCACTGAAGTACAGCTTCACTTGAGTTCAAAACTTTTTAACTCACAAGCAAACGTTTTAGAGTCGCAAACAATGACTGAAGAACAGAGAGCCAATTTGAGCATGCATGAAGAAAACTGCACAAAGAAAAAAACAAAGATTTACTTGCATTGCAAAGAGTTTTGCTATAAATTATTTTTGCAACATGAAATCTTTTGTTTAATTACACTATAATTATTTTTTGCTCTCAAACACTATGGACCCTACCATATACCCGGCGCAATGTGACTCCAAATGCGATGCAAGTGTTTTTTGCTAGTTTCAGCCGGATGCAGTTAACATTTCACATCCAGCATCCACATTGTTTAAATAGCAAATGCACTTGCGCCCATCTGTTCACCCATGGGCATATTGGTCTGAAAACGAGGTATGTTCAGGTGCATTGTTGGCATTTTGCTATTTTGAGGTAACTGAAAATGACCAAGAAAAGCCTGGTCTAAAGTCAATGGCGCAGAATTATAGTTATTTATTTTTCTTATTTAAAGCGCACATTAGTAATGAGTGCTTATTACAGACACAGCAGCACACAAACATGCCAAATATTAAAAATTAAAGGATTACAATTTAAAAGTTTATTATTGTGTACATACCTACATGTCATAATGGATTGTCATTTCATGTATCAGAATAACCTATTTGCCGTAATGATGAATGAAACTATTAATTATTTGACTAATTGTGGCAATACACACGTGTATTTAAACTGACTCATCAGGTTGAGGGTGTCTATAAATAGTATCTGCCATGGTGCAAGCTTTTAAAAGGAATGGGAGATGAGACTCTGATTGGTCTATTGCACCCCAAAACACACCCATGAATCTAGTATTAAAGGTGCCCTGGAATTTAAAATTGAATTTACCTCGGCATAGTTAAATAATTAGAGTTCAGTACATGGAAATGACATACAGTGAGTCTCAAACACCATTGTTTCCTCCTTCTTATGTAAATTTGATTTGTGCAAAAGACCTCTGAAGAACAGGCGAATCTCAACATAACATCGACTGTGACGCAACAGTTGGGATCATTAATATTTACGCCCCTAATATTTGCATATGCCAGCCCTTGTTCAAGGCATTAGACAAGGCAGTATTAACATCTGGAGCAGCACAGCCAAATCATCAGCCGTTGTGCAGGTCAGCAAGCAAGGACAATAGCGAAAAATGGGTGATAGATCGATAATAACTGTCCATGATCCATGATATCATGATATATTTAGTGATATTTGTAATTTGTCTTTCTAAATGTTTCATTATCATGTTGCTAATGTACTGTTAAATGGGGTTAAGGTTACCATTGTTTCTTAATGTATTCACGGAGACCTGATCCATGTCGGTTTTTTTTTTTTTTTTCATTTTTTAACGCTTGCAGTCTGTATAATTCATAAACACAACTTCATTCTTTATAAATTCTCTCCAACAGTGAATGTTAGCTTTAGAACATGAGCTTGGAAAAACAAGATGGCGCCAGTGTGTGTGGCTTGCCGTCTGTCACTGTCATTGCCGTGTGTGTTGTTGCTGTTTGTTTTACTTTTTGCCCGGGATGTTGACTCTCTACTGGTGTATGATCGCCAAACACTGTTGGATTTGCGATTTTCTGTCGAAAATATAGTAAAATTGGATGGTGGTGGACGTGAAACTTTGCCCCCGCTCCTGGCGAGGCTCCCGTCTCACCTTTGGCGCGCCCCGGCTCCATCTTTTAGGCGTGTCCGCCGACGAAAGCGCACCCGCCGCCGGGGAAAAGGCAGCGGCCGGTTGGTGAGGTTGAAGGCCCGTCTTGCATGTTGTTCTACGCCTTTTTGGACTGAGTTTGGAGTCGTGCCTAGCCTCGTTATTTCTCGACGCTCGCTGGACCCTGTCGACGCCTGGATAATATAACTCCGTTGGCGCGGAGTGAATCACAGCAACTTGCGGTCTCTGTGTCGGGTTTCACGAACATTCAGCGCCGCGGACCCGCTGGTTCCTGCCAGGTTTGGGCTGGTAAATGCTAGATCTCTAGCAAATAAGACTTTTGTATTAAAGGATTTTTTCACGTCCCGAGGATTGGATTTCCTCTGTGTAACTGAGACATGGCTGAGTGATGGTGAGTCTAGCGCTTTCACTGAATTTCGACATCATGATTGCTGCTACTTTAACTCCCCGCGAAAATCTGGCCGAGGAGGAATAGCGACTGTATATAAGAGTCATTATAAATGTAAGCAGATATTGCTGTCATCTGTTTTCAGCAGCTTTGAACTGAGTTTATTTGAGATAGGTCGCTCTCACACAGTGTTGTGTGCTGTGGTCTATCGGCCCCCCAAGTACAATAAGGACTTTTTAAATGACTTTTCTGATTTTTTTTGGCTGAAATCATGCCTAAATATGATCGTGTTCTTATTGTTGGGGATTTTAATGTTCACGTGTGCTGTCCTGATAAGCCAATGGCAAAGGGTTTTTTAAACCTCATTGACTCTTTTAATCTTGTGCAATCGGTGTCTGGACCCACACAAGAACATGGACATACACTTGATCTTGTTTTATCATATGGTTTGCCTGTTCTTAATCTAGAGATCTGTGATGCCGTGTTTTCTGACCATATGCCTGTTTTATTTGAGACTGTTCTTGCCGGTCATACAGTTAAACCTCGCGCTGCTGCACGGCGCTGTCGTATGATTAACCCTTCCACTGCTGTTCAGTTCTCGGTTGCTTTCAGACAGAACTCCATTACTCCTGAGTCTGTATTGCACACTGATGAGCTTAGCTCATGGTTTTACTCCACCTGCCAAACTGTTTTAGACACTGTGGCTCCATTAAAATCCAGGCAGCCTAAAACTAAATCTGAGCCCTGGTTAAATGAAATGACTCATGCTGCCAGACGTGAGTGCCGTAGAGCCGAGCGCAAGTGGAAGAAGGACAAACTGCAGGTGTCTCTTCAAATGTTAAGGGTTTGCTGGCATCACTATCAGGAAACTGTGAAAGATGCAAAAAGAAAACATTTCTCAGATATTATTCTGGCAAATTGTCACAAGCCTCGTGTTTTGTTTAACACCATTGACTCACTTTTAAATGCCCCGCAGAATGCTTGTATGGAGGCATCGCCTGCTATGTGTGAAAACTTTCTTTCTTTTTTTATTGATAAGGTCACTTCTATCAGGTCTCAAATTGTACCTTTAGCTCCAGACCCTTCAATCTCTGTCTCCTGCTCGGCTGTCTTTGATCATTTTGAGCCGGTGACTTTTTCCTCTTTAGAGGAGGTTGTTGGTCAGTTGAAGCCCTCGGGTTCTCCAAATGATGCTGTCCCCCCTCGATTATTTAAGGAGGTTTTCCCCACTATAGGACCATCTGTTGTTGCAGTTATAAATAGTAGTTTGACCTCGGGTGTGGTTCCTGAAATTTTAAAACATGCAGTAGTTCAACCTCTGATTAAAAAACCTACTCTAGATCCGTCAGTTCTTGCTAATTTTAGGCCCATTTCCAAATTGCCTTTCCTTTCAAAAATCCTGGAGAAGATTGTGTACAGTCAATTATTGGCCTTTTTGGAAGAACATAACATATTAGAGGTTTTCCAGTATGGTTTTAAAATCTTGCACAGCACTGAAACTGCTCTTTTTTTAGTTTTTAATGATATCTTTTTAGCCACTGACTCTGGTGACTGTGTTATCCTTGTGCTTTTAAATCTAACTGCTGCATTTGATACAGTGGATCATGAAATATTGATTTCACGTTTAAGGCAGTGGGTGGGCATCAGTGGCATAGCACTGGAGTGGTTTAAGTCATACTTATCGGATCGAACTTTTTGTGTTAGCTTAGGTGACTCTGTATCCTCCTCTGCTCCTTTTTTGTGTGGGGTCCCACAGGGCTCAGTCCTCGGCCCTCTACTTTTCTCTCTGTATTTGCTCCCACTTGGTTCCATACTTAGAAAGTACGGTATTTTATTCCACTGTTATGCAGATGACAGTCAGATTTATGTACCTCTGAAAAGGAATAATGATAACTCTGTTGGACAATTACTCGACTGTCTCAATGGCATAAAGGCCTGGATGGCTCTGAACTTTTTAAATTTTAATGATAAAAAAACCAGAAGTGATGGTTTTTGGAGGCACCGCTGCGACCCCGCCTGTAGATCTGGGCTCCTTGGTACCCTATTAGACGGCTGCATATATGAAAAAAAAACACCTAACCCTAAAAAAATTCTAACAAAAGGTTTCTCAGCTGTTTTTTGTAGTATTAGGTGTCCTTAATAACATACTAAAAGTTTACCAAAGTTTGACCACTAGAAAGGTGTAATTTTCAAGATGGCGTCCAAGATGGGCAGGAAGCCCTTAAAATATCCTAACTCCTTCATTATTTGACCTAGCCAAGTAATCTTGGTGTCTAACCCCATGTTTTCTGGGTCTATGAATCCATTGGACTTGTCTAAATTGCACTGACATGATTACATACTTATGGAATACATAATTTTGTGAGATTACTGTAAGATTATATCTTTTTTTGGGGTGAACCAGCGATGTAAACGATTTAGCCTATGTCATGTAACTCCTACTCAGTACATGTTTTTGGACACACAACCTTTTTTTTGCTAAAACACAGACGTGACATTCAATGTAAAAGTTATTGCACCCAAAAGTAACTTAAATTAGAGTTGTATAACTTTGATCATAAACAACTCTGAATTAGCCCAAACAGAGGCCTGTGTGTGAACCCTCTAAAATGGTCACTCATTTCAATTTGAATAAGGTAATACATATGTAATGCATCCTCTATAGATGTTCTGAGTATAAAGGTGGCATTATACTAAACCCAACAAAACTAAATTCACAATTTTCAACAATTCAGAAGATGGTGGAAGAGAATACTGACATTTGATATTACTTGCCTCATTTAAATGTTGTTGGCAGCACAGTGTATACCATTTTGCGATAACAAAATTCATCCTTGACTACTTAAAATACCCCCCCCCCCCCAACACCCACCCAGATTGCACCCAAATGCAATTTTGACCATGAGTCATGTTGTTGTAAACCAAGAAACTTGCCCCATTTGCAGTAAAAACTTAAGAGATGGCTCTGATGTGGTTGAGGTTCATCAGAAGGGAGCTGATGGAATCAACAATGCAAGTGTACAAAGAGGCGATGACTTACACATTTCCGCTGGTGAAATAGTACACTCAAAATGTCGACAAAAGTATATAAATAAAAAAGACATTAAAATCCAACAAGAGAATAAAGCTGAGCCACCAAAAAGAAGTGCCAGAGTAGCAACTGGTCCTTTCAACAGCCAAACCGATTGTCTTTTCTGTGGGACTACGATAACACATGGAAGTAAAGACACAAGTACTGTTAAGACTGATACGCTTGCAGAGTCCATTCTTGAATGTTGTGACAATCGTGCAGATCAATGGGCTTTCACTGTAAAAGGCAGGATCGAGTATTATGGCCGTGATCTACATGCTGCAGACTGTGTTTACCACCACTTATGCAGTAGTAGTTTTCGTAACGGATATAACATACCAATACAGTTCCAGAAAGACCCAGAGGCAAAGCGCAGAAAGTCTGGCCGGCCCAAAAATGAAGATCAGGAGCAGGCATTCATGAAAGTTTGCTCTTACCTCGAGAGTAATGACGAGGAACAGTTGACAATTACACATCTTCGAGACAAAATGAAGGAATCTCTGACAAACCCAGATTCTGAACCATATGGAAATCAATACCTCAAGAGAAAATTGAGAGAACAGTACCAGGACAATGTACATTTCACTGAAGGGGAAGGCCTCCATGACATAGTGACAATGAGAGAGAAGACATCACAAATACTACGCTCTTATTTCAGTGAACAAGAAAAGGATGAGGAATCCCAGAAACAAGCGATCATTCAAACAGCTGCGCGATTGATCAAAAGTGATATCAAGACCAATGTCACATCTGTTATGGATCAGTATCCGAGCACAAACTCACTTGAGCTTGACTCTGCCCTTTTGTTTGTTCCTGAGACTCTCCGTACACTTTTGAATGGTCTTTTTGTGGGTAAGGAGACAAGCCGAAAGGTTGCAGGAATTGGACAGGCAATTGTGCAGGCAGCACGACCACGTACTGTGGTAGCTCCATTACAACTTGGCCTTGCAGTACAGGCACATCATATGTATCGGTCACAATTTCTGGTGGATACCCTTCATGGACTGGGATTTGCTTCATCATACAAGGAAGTTTTGCGTTTTGAAAAGAATGCAGCAGATTCAGTTGCCCCAGATATGTTAGCGGATGACATAGATGTGCTGGACATGGCACTTCTTTTTGCTGGGGATAATGTTGACCACAACATCCTTACTATTGATGGTAAGGGGACCTTCCACGGAATGGGAATCATAGCAGCAATCACTCCAGCCTTAATATGAGCAAGAATCAGCCTCTCAAAATATTTCATAATGATGGGGGTTCGAGCAACTGGACAATAACCATTCAGATTGTTCACTGCTGTATAACGTGCTCCTCTAGATTGATGTGCTGATTTCCAGTGGTAGCATTCCATTTCATACATTCAAAACAGTCCTGGAGTGCTGATACCACTCCCTTTGGCCAAGTCCTGATCTGTTTCATAGATGTCTTGCTCCTGGTTAGTAGGGGCCTGATTGATGAAATTAGCATAACAGAAAAATGGTCTGAATTTCCAAGGTGGGGATGGGGGTCTGCCCTAAAGGCCTGTTTTATGTTTGTGTAAACCCAATCTAATTTGTTTTCTCCCCTGGTTGCGAAGTTAACATGTTGGTAATAATGCAGTAGTACGGTTCTCAGGTTGCCCTGATGAAAGTGCCCAGTGATAAACACAATGCAGATTAGTGTTTTGCATTGCACTGACAGTTGAGATGTTGAGTGGTTAAATTCAGTCATAAATAATCTATTTTGTTTTCCAAAGAATGGACGTTAGCCAGGTTTGTAGGGGTTAGCCTTTAGTCTGATGATAATCCCTGCATGAGTCTTTTACACAGTTTAGACCACACCCTGCGTCGATCAGTGATGTCAGGCGAGTCTGCTGCTGTGTAGACCTCTGGGTCTTGTCCGAGTCGAATCCCAAGCTCATAGAGTGTTTTGGGTTTCAAAATCATTAAACTGCTAGATAAGTTGCTTGATAAGTAGAATGCATGAAGTCCAAGCAAAGTACAGTGATTGTAGACTACTCTACAGATCAATTAACAAAATGTGCACATTGCTATCAAGAGTCACAGTAGCCACCGCCATTATCATTGTCATTATTTTGCTAAGATACACAATCTGATGGTAAAAGCAGGTAATTTGTAACTTCAACAAGCAGTTTCAATGCAATGATGGGGCTTAAATCCTGATTGAAATTCTTCCCAAAAACTGTTTCTCTGAAAAATAAACAATTAAATGTTAGACATTTTTCTTATATTTAAACGATTAATGGTGTTACATATGTTGGTTATTTTTATATCATTGTTTTGTTTTTCTCTTGTTCCGCTAGATGCTTTACATGAATAATTGTTTTGATGTCTGTTGCTTTGTGCCATAAACTGGTGTTAACTTTTTTTTTTTGTATTTTCCACTTTAGACCTGATGGCACAGAAAGAGGAGACTGAAGTACTAAATGAAGTGGAAGAGAAAGATCAACATAACAATCATCATGATTTCATTACTGAAGAAAAATATTTTAGTTGCTCACAGACCGAAAAGACATTCTCTAGAAAAATGACTGAAAAGACAGGGACTAGAAGTAATTTCATCTGCCAAGAGTGTGGAAATAGTTTCAACAGAAAAGGAAACCTTAAAGCCCACATGAGAATTCATACTGGAGAGAAACCTTACAGATGCCAACAGTGTGGAATAAGTTACACTCTAAAAGGAAGCTTTACCAGGCACATGAAAATTCACACTGAAAAGCCTTACACCTGCCTGCAGTGTGGAAGGAGCTTCAAACAGAAAAGACAATTTAATGATCACATAGGAATTCACTCTGAAGAGAAACCCTACACATGCTCTCAGTGTGGAAAGAGTTTCAGAAAGAAAGCACACTTGAAAGACCACTTGAGAACTCACTCCGGAGAGAAGCCTTACTCCTGCCAACAGTGTGGAATAAGTTTCACTCTGAAAGGAAGCTTTAAGAGGCACATGCAAAATCACACTGAGAAGCCTTATACCTGTCTGCAGTGTGGAAGGAGTTTCAAACAGAAAGGACACTTTGATGACCACATAAGAATTCACTCTGAAGAGAAACCCTACACATGCTCTCAGTGTGGAAAGAGTTTCAAAAAGAAAGGACACTTGAAAGACCACTTGAGAATACACTCTGGAGAAAAGCCTTACACCTGCAAACAGTGTGGAATAAATTTCACTCTGAAAGGAAGTTTTAACAGGCACATGAAAATTCACACTGAGAAGCCTTACACCTGTCCGCAGTGTGGAAGGAGTTTCAAAGAGAAAGGACACTTTGATGACCACATAAGAATTCACTGTGGAGAGAAACCCTACACATGCTCTCAGTGTGGAAAGAGATTCAAAAAGAAAGGACACTTGAAAGACCACTTGAGAATTCACTCTGGAGAGAAGCCTTACACCTGCCAACAATGTGGAAAACGTTTCAGCCAAAAAGGAATCCTTAACAGGCACATGAATATTCACTCTGGAGAGAAGCCTTTCATGTGCCCTCAGTGTGGAAAGAGTTTCAGCGGACATGGAAACTTTTTAGTCCACATGAGAATTCACACTGGAGAGAAGCCTCACAACTGCCAAAAGTGTGGAAAGAGTTTCAGCGGACATGGAAACTTTTTAGTCCACATGAGAATTCACACTGGAGAGAAGCCTTACACCTGCCAAAAATGTGGAATAAGATTCACTCTTAAAGGAAGTCTTAACAGGCACATGAGAAATCACAATGGAGACAAGCCTTACATGTGCCCTCAGTGTGGAAAGAGTTTCAGTGTACATGGAATCCTTTTAGGCCACATGACAATTCACACTGGAGAGAAGCCTTTCACCTGCCAGCAATGTGAAATAAGTTTCACTCTGAAAGGAAGCTTTAACAGGCACATGAAAATTCACACTGAGAAACCTTATACCTGCCCACAGTGTGGAAGGAGTTTCAAACAGAAAGGACACTTTGATGACCACATAAGAATTCACTCTGAAGAGAAACCCTACACATGCTCTCAGTGTGGACAGAGTTTCAAAAAGAAAGCACACTTGAAAGACCACTTGAGAATACACTCTGGAGAAAAGCCTTACAGCTGCCAAAAATGTGGAATAAGTTTCACTCTTAAAGGAAGCCTTAACAGGCACATGAATATTCACAATGAGAAGCCTCAACGCCTGCCCTCAGTGTGGAAAGAGTTTCAAAAAGAAAGGACACTTTAATTACCACTTGAGAATTCACTCTGGAGAGAAGCCTTACACCTGCCAACAATGTGGAAAAAATTTTAGCCAAAAAGGAATCCTAAACAAGCACATGAACATTCACACTGGAAAGTAGCCGTAAATATATGGTCAGTGTGGAAAGAGTTATAAAGAAACCTTAAAGTACCACATGAGCATTTATGTATGAGAGAACCGTTTTATATGTGATCAGAGTGAACACCTTAGGAATCCTATAACAACTCACACCAGAGAGAATCCGTTCATGGGCCATCAATGTGGAAAGACTTGCAGAAACAAAGCAAACCTTGAGGTTCACATAAGGATCCTGATTTACTCAGGCATAGTTGTTTTTTGTTCTTTGTCTAGGGGTTAAAAGAAGTTCAGAATACCTGAGCAGTGACTTGGCAAACATCTCAGGTGGATTTTAGATTAATATGTAAATGTGTGCTTTCAATAAAAAAATTAACTCCATGAGAAAACAGCATTTGTGGAAGCATCTGATCATTGCAATGTGGATTTTTGTACCAGCTCTGCAATTCAGCACTGCAGTCAAGTCATGTTCTGTTTATTTATAAAGTCATTTTGATTTCTTTAAAGCAAGTAGCTGTACAGTATTAAACATGAAAAAAAAACTGTGACTATCACTTTCAATTATAATTACTTCATTTTCTATTATAAAAAGCTCAAAAAAACAACCTATTAACCTTACTGCCAACTGCCCTGCACATCCGGTTAGTGAGGTCTGATCGTGCTCTGACAAAGGAAGTGATGTCTCGCACTCATTGAAGCAAAGCGCGAGAGATCACTTCCGTCATCAGAACGCATTTTCTGAACTCGCCAACCGGATGTGCAGGGCAGTTGGACATAGAGTGGCGTTTTAGAGGTAAAAAATTATATAAATACGGTTTCTCGCACAAACCGATCGTTTTGTGTCTTAGGACATCAATGTGTCGTCACGAGCCGCAGGGTTTAATTTGGATTTGTCTGTGCATGTTTTTTTTTTTACTCTTATAAACGAAGTTCCCATTGACACGCATTATACGGCTGACAGACGGCATCACTTGTGTTCTACTGAAGAAACAAAGTCACCTACATCTTAGATACCCTGGGGGTAAGCAGATAAACATCAAATTTTCATTTTTGGGTGAACTATCCCTTTAAAGGTGGGACGTCCTGTTCTGACACATGGTCACAGGAGCACATGGTTTGAGAAGAAGGCAAGATTATTTGCTTTAGTAATCTTATTTAAAATATGAACTGTACATAAAAAATGTGTAAGAAGGTTTAGAGAAGTCTTTTGTCAGGTTTTATGAAGTTTTATATATATATATATATTTTACATGTTCAGAAACTCGTTGCCTTAGGGCAACGTTGTGCGATAAGGGGTACTTTTCGAGGAGGTTTTGGACAATACCTCACATTGGCAATAATGTATTATAAGAAGGGAAGATGCAGGGTTCCTGGGTTAGCAGGAACACCCAAAGTGATGTGCAAAAAGTGTAACATACACCACTATTTCACAGTAGAGAACAATTGCTTTTTGAAGTTTCGTATGGAGTGAAATCATATTACATGAAGTACATTATTTGACATGACACGCCACATGATACAAACTCATGCATGTATCAAAATCAATATATTAATGTCTTTCAAGTGTTTTTCCCTTTTTACTTAAAGCTGTTGTCCGTAACTTTTTTTTGTGTTCAAAATTTACAAAAATCAATGAGGTGCTAGTGACTGACACTAACTGTCTTTAGCATCCTTTTTAGCCTTCGTTACCAGAGACCCCGGTTTGAATCCCACTCGGAGTGATTCGAGTAGGACTGGTTACATTTGTCCTATTGTGTGTTATTCGCTTTTTTGTTCTTTTTTTAATAAATTAAAAAATAATAATAAAAAATGAAATAACCAAAATATCTATATTTAATATGTCATTATTTTTATCGTTATTTCATTTAAAATTTCACAGACAAGGCTTAAGCTAGTCCTAGAGCTGTTTTAACTGAAAGTAACTTGTACTGGCAGATCTTAAAATATGTCAGTGCCATTGTTTTGTCTCAAGATTCACACCAGTAATGTTTTTATAGTGAACGTTTTTAAAAGCTACTCAAATGTCCTAGTTGAACTAAGGCCTAATCCTGGCTTAGTCTAAGCCCTGTCTGTAAAACCGGGCCCTTATATCTTAGAAAAAGATTTTGGCATATTGCCCAGCCCAAAATGACACATAATATGAACTCTGATTTCTTACACTGTTTTAACATGTATTTTAAAAAATTGTAAATCACATTTGTAACTATTTGCATATTAATATTGTAATATCTGCTATAAATGAACTACACCCAAACATTACAGTTTTGCCTATTAGACAAAATCTCACACTTCATTGTTAGTTATATTCTCTTGAATATACAGAATATAACAGGTGTGTCCAAACTTAGTCCTGGAGGGCCAGTGATGAACCAGTTAATCAAAGTCTAACTAGGCATACTAGAAACTTTCTGCAGGTGTTTTGGAGCTAAATCCTCCAGGACCGAGTTTGACAGCAGCATGTGTACGGGACTTTTATTTTGGTCTGACGGTATGATGTCATAAGGCTGCGCCGCGCTCCTGCATCTGTTGTGATTCGGCTGAAGAAAGGTTTGTGTTTTTACACATTTAAAGTGTTTAAATCAATTCAAATTGTTCAGTCCATTTAATCGGTTTTACAAGCTATGTACAATAACTTAACCATTATTGAAAGTAAAGTTGCTATGCTTTAACATTAATGAACGTTATTTTTGGGAGAAAATCACATCCGCTCATGAGTAACAGAAAATGAGCGTCTCATTTCGCGTGAATCAGTTTATCATAAACATGAATTCAGGTACTGGGAAAAAAGTGATGAGAGAAACTGAGCTTTTTAAACTTCGAGTCAATTGAATCAATTGCTTCGTAAAATGATTCAGTGATTCGAATCACCGCTGCTCAAACAGTGTAAATGAAGGAGAACAACAAACACTAACATGTGCGATGACAACTTTTACAAATTAACTGCTAATGTTTTCATGCAAGTGTAATCTATTAAATGTGATGTACAAAAAAATTAATAATATAATAAAAAAAAAAAAACTTTTTGTATATAATTGTTTTAATCATTTAATTTAATCCCATCAACTCTCACCCTGACTCTCTTATTAGTACTGAACTAGAGCTGATTGAGAAACACATATTTGGATTTATTTTTCTTTCTGTTAATTCTCATCTTAAACAGGACAAACACACAGAAAATCTCCTGGTGAAGCGGCTGAGATCCATGTGACACTACTATAAAGATGGAGTTTATTAAAGAGGAAATTGAAGATGTGAAGATTGAAGAAACATTTAGTGTGAAACAAGAAGAAACTGAAGAACAAACAGGTTGGTTCCATTCTCAAAGATGATCTCTGTCATTTGATCCTTATTAAATGTCTAGCTTCCACAAGAAAAATATCCATATTTAACAAGTTATGAATTAAAATATCTGGTTTTTGCCAGACCGCCTTCCCTATTCAACTTACAGAAAAAGCTTAACTGACGCGACTCCAGTTTACACTTTCTTCGTAACTTGAATACGGAAGGCGGTCTGGCGGAAGCTAGATATTTTACTTCATAACTTGTTAAATATGGATTTTTTTTTTTTTTTTACACAAACGCATTGCTTCACTTCAGAAGGCCTTTACTAACCCCTCGGAGCCGTGTGGAGTACGTTTGTGATGGATGAAGTTTTCGCTTAAGGGCGAAACATCAAAGTTTGATGTTTCGCCATTTGTTGTAACTCAGGCATACAATGTCTGATCTGCTCCTAATTTCACATGTTTGATAATAGTCAACATAGAGTGTAGGTATAGA
Organism: Chanodichthys erythropterus; assembly: GCF_024489055.1. Taxonomy (NCBI): domain Eukaryota; kingdom Metazoa; phylum Chordata; class Actinopteri; order Cypriniformes; family Xenocyprididae; genus Chanodichthys; species Chanodichthys erythropterus. Next base: position 38,619,292 of record NC_090228.1, on the reverse strand, counting down.
TGTGCTTGAAAAAATATTTTCGACCAATAAGCTCATATCTGGGGTCGATTTTCCTGAAGCCCACGTTTTCCACCGTACTAAACGGCATCATGTACTTAACCAAGAAGATTGTAACAGCTTTAGTAATGTCTTTACGACATTTAGACTGCTTGTCATAGGAAATTAATGCAGCCATCTGTGTTTGCTGAATGGGTTTCTCTTTTGACACAGCTGGTGTTGAGGTTCGGGGTGGTGGGGATGTTTCAGGGAAAGGTTGCTTTATACTTTTATGGTGCCTTATCTTCTGACTCTCAGGTGGAACTGCTTTGAATATTGGAATTGCACTTTAAAATCATATAACCAAAAAAATTAGATCGCTGTATATATTGATATTGAATTAAAGTCCAGGGCCCTCATTTATCAATGGTGCGTACGGACAGATTTGTGCGTAGTGAGTGTGTAAGAACAGTTTCACGCAAAGTGTGGGATTCACCAACTTGTACTTAAACGTAGAAATGTGTGTAAATATAAGCACACCTCTGAGCATGCTTACGCAGATAATCTAGTGGTAGAATAGTGACACTACACACAAAAATCATTTAAGAGTGTCACAGTATGCATTAAGCAATCCACATGTCCTGTGTTTCCTTTATTTATAAAACACTCAGTTTATCAATTGTCTAGTTTTACACACAGTGCGTAATTGGTGTCACTGTAAAACAAACAAAAAACAAAAAAAAACAAAAAAAATTATGGTTAAGTAAATAATACAGAAAAACAAAAAAACAAAACAAAACAAATGCAAGTTATTTTGTAGTACTCAATTTAAGCTTGTAGAAATTACAGTGTAAACATCAACATTATAAAATTAAGTTAAACTACTCAGCTTTTCTGATACTGGTGTTCCCATCATGCACTGGGCCTTGAATAATTAATGAGGTCAATTTTTTTGCTGTTTTTACACTGTTTTATCATTGCTTTTGTGGTTAGGTTTAGTAACTTAACATTTTGTGACATTTGGAGCTCATTTTCTACTCAAAATGCCACAATCACACTCAAAAATGTTCCATCGAATGTTACCGTCATTGTGTGTTGTGTACCAAGTATTGAGGTCTCTGTGTTCAACTATAGCATTACTTTTAATGTGTGGATATGATGTCTACACAATATCTTTTGTATTATTTGCTTAGATGTTTCTAAGTAAAAGCATACACATCAACAGCATGGTTTCATTCAGTGTTATATTGTTTTGTGTAAAATTTATTGCAAGAGAGTTTTAAACTAAATAGAAATTACTCAACTTTTTACTGATAAAGTTAAAGTTACTTATAATTTTACTTATCTTAGCCAAGTAGAGTAACTTAAATCCATATTTGAAATTTATTTAAATAGTTTATGTGTGCAAAAACTTAAGTAAAAATTAAGTAAACTTTATCTTTATTTTATTTTATCTTGCGTTATTGGAAGACTTTGCAAACAATGCGCTCCAGAGAGCACGTTTTCCAAGATAATGCTGATCTGCTTGGCAAGAGCTCTCTTTGCTATTATTGCGGTGAGGAAAAAACACAATCACGTGACTTTTAAAGGGAAGTTTTGTCACCATATATGGTTCATTGGAGGCGTTTCCGAATGCTAATGACCTTGAACGTGAACGAGCATGGCACTTATGCACATGTGGGATTTAATAACAATGACTGCTTACTCATGTGCGTAAGAACTGCATGCGCACGTTTGATAAATGCGGATTTTCTTGTACTTAGGCACATTCTAAATTTCATTCGTTGGACAAAATATAGAACCTTTTCTACGCACTGTTGATAAATGAGGGCCCAGGCCTAGTTGATGCACAATCTGAAGGTAAAAGCAGGTCATTTGTAACTTCAACAAGCAGTTTCTATGCAATGATGGGGCTTAATTCCTGATTGAAATTCTGCACAAATATGTGTTTTCTGCTAAAATTGGACATTTTTAAGCATGAAACATTTTTCCTGGTGTTTAAATTTTAAATTAAATTAGATTTTCTCTTATTTTGTTCTGTTGTGCTCTCTTGCAGTTGGTTTTGATGCTTTACATTGTCAAATGTTTTGATGTCAATAAACTGGGGTTTACTATTTTTTGTCTTTTCACCTTAGACATGATGGCACTGAAAGAGGAGAATGAAGTACTGAATGAAATGGAAGAGAAAGATCAACATAACAATTATCATGATTTCATTACTGGAGAAAAATCTTTTAGTCACTCACAGACTGAAGAAACTTCTTCACGAAAAATGGCTCAAGAGACAGAGTCTAGAAGTAATTTCATCTTCCAACAATATGGAAAGAGTTTCAATAGAGAAGGAAACTTAAATGTCCACATGAGAATTCACACTGAGAAGCCTTACACATGCCCTCAGTGTGGAAAGAGTTTCAAACAGAAAGGACATTTTGAAAACCACATGAGAGTTCACACTGGAGAGAAGCCTTTCACCTGCCAACAGTGTGGGAAAAGTTTCAACCAAATAGGAATCCTTAACAGGCACAGGAGAATTCACACTAGAGAGAAGCCTTACACATGCCTTCAGTGTGGAAGAAGTTTCATTAAATATAGAAACCTTGTAATCCACATGAGAATTCACACTGGAGAGAAGCCCTACATCTGCCAACAGTGTGGAAAGGGTTTCATTCTTAAAGGAATCCTTAACAGGCACATGAAAATTCACAATAGACAGAAGCCTTTTCACCTGCCAAAAGTGTGTAAAAAGATTCAACCGAAACAAGAAACCTTAATGCCCACGTGAGAATTCACAGAGCCTTTTCACTTGTTTCACTTCACAGTTTCACTCCTAAAGGAAGCCTTAAAAGGCACATACGATTTCACAATAGAGAGAAGCCTTTTTTCACCTACCAAAAGTGTGGAAGAAGTTTCAATCAGAAAGGACACTTTAAAGAATACTTGAGAATTCACTCTGGAGAGAAGCCATTTATATATGGTCACTGTGGAAAGACTATCAGATATAAAAAAAAAAACCTTAAAGTACCACTTGAGTATTCATGTAGGAGAGAACTGTTTTATATGTCTTTAGTGACTATGTTTACATGTGCACCAATAAAGCGATTATTTCTCATAATCAGAGTAAGGTCTTAATCTCAGTAAGATATGTACATGACATGAGCAGAAATCTTCACTCCAGTTTACATGCAATTTTTATTGCTCTGATTGTTCGCTAATAAGTATGGTTATACCATATGGTTAAGGCAGGAACACACCAAGCCGACGGTCGGCCGTCGGGCAGTTTTTGTTCGTCGACCGACTGTTTTCTCAGTGTGTTCCATACCGTCGGCTGAAGTTGGTCCTCGTCTGCTTTTTTCCGGCATCTGATGATCAGAATGATCAGATGCTCCATTGCCGATTCAACATGTTGAATCGGCAATGGAGCATCTGATCATTCTGATTGGCTGTTCAGCTACTGCCACCTACTGGTACGGAAAGGCATTTCATCTTATGCAGGCGCAGAACAGTCGTGCTACTTTGCCGTCGGTTTGGTGCTTCAAGGCAACTTCAGACCCAGACGCTGCTGACGTGAGCCAACCCTGCAGTCTGCTTTGGTCACCACTAGTTCGGCGGTGTCGGCTTGGTGTGTTCCTGCCTTTATACCACACTCACAGTATGCATGTTTTAATCTACTCATCAAATTTAAAATAAATTTTTATGGATGTACTAGACATTACACGGCGCTGTGATGAACATCGTTATGCCGGGTTTGCCTACGCTGCCATTGCATTCTTCGCACTATCTGGATGTGTTTACATGCCTGTTTATTACAATTAAAATCGGTGTACTAAAATGGTTACTTCATTTATTGCATTTACATGAGGTAAAGTTTAATCGCAATATTTCCAAAATCCCATTATAATCGCATTATGAGGGTGCATGTAAACGCACTAACTGTGGAATAAGTTTCACAGACATGAATCACCTTAGGAATCATGTAATAACATACACAAGAGAGAAACCTTTCATGTACCAACACTGTCAAAAGACTCAGAAATAAAGCAAACCTTGAGGTTCACATAAAGTTCCCCGATATCCTCTGGCAGAGCTGTCTTTGTTTCTTTGTTTAGGGGTTAAAAGTTTTTTTGAAAATACCTGAGCAGCGGACTTGGCAAACATCCCAAGTGGCATTTAGATGAATATGTAAATATTCTGCACAATTTCTTTCAATAACAAAATAAACTCAACAAGAAAACAGCATTTGTGGAAGCATCTGATCACAGCGATGTGGATTTTTACACCAGCTCTGCAATTCAGCTCAGCAGTCAAGTAGTTCTGTTTATTTATAGAATAATTTATTCAACTTATTTGTTTAAAGCAATTAGCTTTACAGTATTAAAGATGAAAAAAGGTGTCTGTTTCATAAGATTCTGGAGCCCAAGAAAACACCAGCCTATCATTGGGCTGTTTTTTTCCTGAAATTACATCACACCAGTTTGTTCTTTAATTCCTCTTCAAGTATACATACCTGCAAACTAGTCACTTTTCAGAAAAATTCACCGTTGTGAATCAAAATGTGTTATTTATGTGAATTGGGGGGTGGCCAGGTTGAAATTGCAACCACAATAAACCTCTACGGCTACTTTCCCATAGACTGGGGAGAGACCACAGACTTCTCTCCAGGTATCGCGGTCTTTCTTGCCGCTCCGTGGCGTGACAATAGCGCTTCAGTTCACACAGGGCACATATGAACCGACCAACTCTTCTGATTTACTAGTTACAACATGAAATAAACATGAATGAACATCTGAAGGTATATTGAAAGATACAGTAACTTAACAAAATCAGTATCATGTCACATGCAATCAGTTTTTCAACCATGGAAAGGCGTCAACAAAACATCTTGTAAAAATGGCATATTTACCAGCACATTGACCTCAGATATGACCAAAACCAAAACATTCAATGTCCAAAAACTCATTAGTCAGCTACAAAAATTAACTTAAAGAGGAGCATTTTGTTAAATAAAGGCACTATAGGCTATTGCATATTCATTGTATTTGTACTTAATGTGCTTCAATATTGAATGTATAAATCCATTTTATGATATCCACGCCACCGCTTCACTCCGTTCTTATGGCCCTCGGCCTCATCCTGCTTGCCACACCATTATTACAGGCCAAAAATCAAAATTGTCTTGTGTATTGGAGCAAAAGGTGACAGAGTTTTGGCTTTTCCTTCCCAACTCTTGATTATAATTCACACTCATAATGTGTTATCCTGTTAACAATCCTGTTTAGCCAAGTGTTAACAATCCTGTTCTGCCCTAGACCAGGAGGAAGGGGAAGATAGGCCAATGATATACGTAAACCATTGCCTAAGCTGAGTGATTCAGTATCTAAGCAAACTGAATCTAATATCTGGAAATGCCAGACCTCCTTTATGTCTGCGAATTTGAATGGAAGTTAATTTCAGTCTTGCTTTCTTCCAGTTCCAAATAAAAGTGCTGAACCAGCCATTAATACTTTTAATTATTGTGCAGTTTAGGAGAATTGGGATAATTTAAAATAACTGCAAGAAATGAGGCAAGACTATAAACTTGATCAAAGCTATCCTTCCTAACATAGACAATGCCAGGGGAATACATTGTAAGTGAAACAGGTAAATTTAGCTCAAAGGGATTTATCAATTAATTTATATAGGAAATGTTAAAAGAGTCACTTATTTTACAACGAGCAAATGAATCATGCAGAGTTCATTTGAATGGGCTGTAACTATCAGTTCTGTGGTGGAAATGAATATCAAAACTATAGTGAAAACACTTTATTAGCAAGGTAACATAGATCGGCAGTTTAAGACATGAAATTCGTTAGCACATAATACAAGACACCTCTCTTTAATAATATAAAGGAGACTTTATTGATTATTCTAACACACACATACACGAGTTGCAGAAAGAAAGAATGCGAGGAAAGAATGAGTTTTAAGAGAATAAAATAATTAAATCCCAAGTTTCCAGTATGCACTTTATAAGACCTGATCTGAACGAACCATCAATCATTTATTTTAACCCTTCTTTCTTTTCTTATGCAGGGTTATTAAATTCTATATCAATGTACCAGTTTAACTAAAACCTGGAGGTATACTGGCGTCTGGCGTTGGAGAAGAGGGTTTCCCGGATTCGTTAAAGGTTTTTTCGTGTCTGGATCAACGTTTTCTTGGGAATCCATTTACGGCGAGGTGTTGGCGGATTAATAGTCTCCCTCGTGGCTGAAGTTTGAGGCGAGCAAAGACTTTGTGGCAAAACTTAACTTAAAACACGAGACTCTCACAGAAAAGAAAGAAAAGTAAATGAGATGAGAGTAGTAAGACTGCCCTCCTCTAGAGATTCCAACCATAACCATAGCAAAAAGCAGGGGCGTGTCACAGTTGCGTTCTGTTTAGTTAAGGACTTTAAGTTTGTATTTCTTCAGTTCCTGTTTTCCTTTGTTAGATTTCCCGTCACTCGTTAGTTACTATGGTCACTATAATTATGAGATCTGTGTGTCAGCTGTGTTTGATTAATTACCTTGTTTAGGCTTGTTCAGTCTACTATTTAAGTTCCTCCTTCACAGTGAGTCAGTGTCTGGTTTATGTTAATGTGTGTTTTTCTGCCCATTTGGATGCTGCTTATGTGGATTATTGTTATTAACCTTAATGTTTGAACTTATTCATCATCTTCGTGCCTTCTTCTGCAACACACTGTGTCAGGGTGACAACGGGCAACCCTGCCTGGTGCCCCTTCTTAAATTAAAACTCTCAGAATGTCTACCATTTGTAATCATACATGTCATTGTGTACTACGTCACGGAAGTTAACGCTTTTTGTATGTACATCGAATGCGTATGGCTGTTCGTTATTTTACCAATTGCGCACAAGCGAGCTCAGCCAGTCGAACAAATGCTTTATACATAAAGTCAGAAGGATGGTTCGGAGGCATGTAGATATAGATGAGTGAAATATAATCCCCAAAAAGTAATCATTTCAACTTGGCAATCAGCAGCCAATAGATAATATTATATAAAATAAGACTTTCTTAAGTACTCAGAAATCTAATTTTTGAAAAATAGTTAAATGTTCACTAAAAAAAAATCAAACCGTTACATGGTTACATTTTAACATCACTGCACTGCTACTGAAATGAACAGAAATATAATAAAACTGGAAGAGTTTAACAAAGATTTACCAGGAATGATGAGGTAGAATTACAGATTTTTTGCAAGGAAAATCAACTGATCAAGCCTTTTGGCATGTGACAATGTTGCCACCTGTGCTTAATAGTTTTTCTGATGGTGCACTGGTTGCGGGGATACAAAGGTAATTTTTTTTTGCCAGATGCGCAAACTCGTGGAAAGTTTGCCTGGTGAGTTTTCCACCATTTCAAAGGATCCAGCTCGCTGTCAGCTTTAGATACTGAGAGGTATGATGCCAGTTCTGCCTCAATTAACTCTTTGAAAAGCAGGTGCCAAGGTTGGGACTGTGGCTGCTGAGGTACTTGATACTTTGAGTAGGTTACCTAGAGTTTTGGCCCTTATTTATTGACTTGCCCCTCAGATTCTGTGCTTTGTGATGTAACAGACACTACTGGTTTAGATGATGCTGACAGAAGGACTTGCAGCTCCGTAATAGCTCCAGATTTTATGTGCACTTTTTGTTTTTATTCATTCACACAGTGCAGCTTAAATCTTGGGTAAAGAAGAGACCCCATGTCCATGAGGTCATCTGTTGCCTGGTCATTGTAATTTTCACTGAGGTACTGGATACTGATGGTTTCCTTTATCGTCTTTGTTAATTTAGTGTCCACAGCATCCACACTCAAGATATTCATTTTCATTAGTTGCAACACAGGCTGTAAGTAATAAACACTCATGTAGTCCTCACCTGACAGTGCATCTGTGAAAAATTTGAGTGGGCTGAGAGCCTTCTTCACCAACTCCAAAACATCAATATCCTGCCATGGTAGTGCAAGATGTCTTGCTTTCTGGCAGCTTTCTGTTCAAGGACTCTTTCAACCATCTTGAGTTCTTCCACTTAACTGTTGTCTCTTTTGAACAATTTAGGAAATATTTTGTCAGGCTATATAAAATATAGTATAATGTTGTAACTTATGACCACTTGAGTTATTTTTAAATTACAAAGAAAAAAACGTGATCTTATTTTGATCATATATTTATTTAGTAGTATCTTTACATTTAGCGAAGGCTATTTTACGTTACTCAACTATAGCTAGATGCAGTCTGTGGCCAAAGAACGACAGGCAAGTCCGGTTGTGAAGTTGCAAAGCCTTCACCATATTTGTACCACTATCCGTTGTCATGCAGCACATTTACAGTCTCAAATTCCATCCTATCAAGATTCATTACACAAGAACTGAACCTATCCACTTCTGATGAACAAGACATTGAAGAGATATTTTGAAGCTTAGATGCACTAAGATTCACTTACAATAATGGTTTGGAAATAACCAGTTAACCATCTCAGTGAAGATGATTTATTTGAAATTAGTCTTTATGAAACTGACCCCATCCTCTGTGTCAAAGACACACAGGACAGTAGACATCCTGCACCTCAATATCCAGTAAATAGACCTACTAATGAGTCAGCAAAAATTACCATTCCATCACCTAAAAAACTCTGTACTTTCAAATACTAAGAGTGCAGTAAACCTATTAGAAAAATGATTATCTAGTACAACGTAGTGTTCTTGTATTTGCTTTACTTTTTATTTTCTTTTTTCAAATTCATGGTAATTTTCTATTAAATGACATGCTCTGTAATGCCACTTAAATGTGAGGTTTTTTTTTTGGTTTTTTTTAATGAGGCTCTTCAGGACCAGGAATGAGAAAGCTGCTTTACAGACACACCTGTTTTACACACGTCACTCAAACACAGAACCAGGAAACAGGATTCAGGATTCTGAACTCTTACTGTCAGAATCACCTTGAACAACATGAGAGTTTGATCTGCCCGAAACACGACAAGATCCTTGAGGTTTTCTGCCGCACTGATCAGAAGTGTATATGTGTGCTGTGTACGATGGATGAACATAAAAACCACGACACTGTATCAGCTGCAGCACAGAGGACAGAGAAACAGGTATGAACTTTGTACTGGCTTCGTACCCAGCAAGCTAAACATTACTCAATAACAAGTCTTGACATAAGGAAGGCGTTGTTGCAGATGATTTACTGAGTCAAATGTGTAAAACAATAAAATAAAAAGATTAAATAAACATGAAAAATGTTGAGTCCAATTATTATTCAACTTGAAATAATCATGCAAAATGTTTACACAATATACAAACTATATACTGAGAGATAAATGCTTAATGAGACCTTAAGCAGAACAAATATTTTATAATATGAACAGAACTATGAATTTCACAATAATGTATTATGATAACGATTATTTCTACCTGTAAACCTTCATAAACATACATAATAGCATAAATCAATAATAATAATAATAATAATCAGTAATTAATTTACTTACAGGCAGTGTCTCTTGTTAAGTGCTGTTAATATGGTGGACTTCTTGGATTTCTGTTTTCTGTAGAGTTTCCAGTCTCTCTCAGCTCCTCCTGAATCTACAGACGTAAATGACGATCCCTTCAGTTCTCTCTCCTGTGAGAGAGAATCTGTCCTTCAGCTGAGAGACAAACTGGAGGATTTCTGCAAAGAGGAGCTGAAGAAGATCTCTGACAGAGGTAAAGTCCTGGAGATTCATCTGCTCTCAGAAATGATCCTCCATCATCTCATATCATGTAGAAGATCATATTAGAAATGTCTTAGGAACAGATGCAAGGATCATTTTCTCTTGACATGATAATCACACTCTTCATGTCTGTTGATTTCCACAGTCACTTTCACCAACATTGTTCCCAGAACCAGGAACGACTTCCTACAATGTAAGTCACTAAGAAAAAAAGCAGAGAAACTCTTGAGTGTGTTCATGATCTTCCTGTAGAAGGAGAAAGAAAACATGACAGAAGAGTTTTATAGTTGATCATGTAAATTAATGTTCCTCAAAGGGGTGTTCAGAGAACATCGGAGGAGTGTCGCGGTGTTCTTGGGAGGCATTTTTTAAGGCGCATAAATGCCTAAGATTTACAAGATGAAACTTGTAATTACTTGCAAAAGAAAATAGTCTGCAACATTATAACAATATTCTAAGTGCCCAGATCAATTGTGTCCAAAAGTGTCCAGTGTAGACAGAATCACTGATTATAATGGGTTGTATGTGCCGTTCACATCAGAGCTTGACCTGCCAGTTATCATTTCCATATTAACAACTATTTACTTCAGTGTTTCTGTCAGCTTTCTGTAGCGCAGCTGCTGAACTTCCAGTGAAAACAACTTCTGCGTTTAGCATTCAGACACAATATAACACATGTTGGAAGTGCTGGTACGCAAGGAACACTAAAGGTATAAATAGAGAAGTGTATACTGGCACTGGAAGTATGAAATAAAAAGATTTGAAATTGAATGAACTTGTGACTTTAACAAAGATGTAAATCAGGACAGCACTAAACTGGGCATTCAATATATTCTTCAACAGGAAATCTTCTAAAACTAATGAATAAATATGATTATTTTTCACTGAAAGCCATTTAAAAACATTCAATATTAGATATTAAACAGACAATATTAGAAGTAAAATCAAAGGTGAAAAAAAGCTCTTGAAGAGTTTCAGGAAAGTAAGAAACTGAATACTTCCACTATGGATTTATCCTAAACAGGATTTTGTAACAAGTCTCTAAATATAATAATAGGCCTTTAAATTATGATAAACACAGAATATTAACCAACATTAATATTCAGGGAAGACTGATTAGACCGGCCCAAAAAACACTGATGTAAATGATGATTTTCACAGGATATCTGGTAAACTGTACTGAGACACTGATGATATATTGAACATGAAGAGTTCAGAAACATTAAAAGTTCAGGGGCCGTATTCACCAAACATCTTAAGGCTAAAAGTAGCTCCTAACTTGCCGATTTAGGAGAAACTCTTAAAAATAATGGGCGTGTCAGTCCTAATTTTAGGAGTCCTACATTTTTGCTCTAAGAGTATTTCATAAAGCATTTTAGCGCTAAAACTAGCTCCTAAATCTGTGAAATGTTTGGAGTAGTCAAAAGGACTCCTAAGTCATTAAGACCAAATCACAAACAGTCCTAATCCACCCAAAGACACTGTACACCATTGAGGCAATAGTGATAGAGCCTTGGGTGCTGAACCTTTTCTTCATAAATGCAACACATTTTGATTTATAGATTTGAATCTACAACGAGACACCAAAAATAAATCTTTAACAAACAAATAAATAAATATTGTCTGATTACCTGTGCTAGTGGTTTTCATGAGTTCACACTTATATATAAATATATATAATAAGCGTATTTGGTGTGCTGTCCAAGGGGATCAAGGGCCCTGAGCTTGGAATTTAGCCCAAACCCAAAGTTATCTCCGTATCCCCAGCCGAGTGAGGAGCGGGTTGGCGGAGGGATGCAGAAAACCGTCAAAGTAACTATAGGCGAGCCGGCTCTCGTCTGTGTATATATTCCTCTTCTCGAGCTGATTAGAAAGACCGTTTGAATGTGTTCCTCCAAAACTTAATTTGTCACTTGAAATCTGCATTCTCTTGAGATGAACACATCCAAGAGGTGGACAATCAACTGTATATACTAGTTTAATTAGTGACACTTAGCCTACATTTTAAAACCTTTATGGCAACAATATGGCAACATTTTATTTTGACTATGGCAACATTTTTTATTAAAAAATATTTATTTGAATAGGGCATTTGTATTTTAAAACCTTTATTTTAATATGGAAACATGACACCAGATTCTACAATATTTCTATGATTAAATCTCTGACTCTTCCCCCATCAGCCAATCACTGTGTGTTTACTCCATAGCAACGAGGTCAACTCCGCCCTTACTCTTAGCTTAAGACTTCAGTCTATTCCTTAGTAAAAGTTGGTCTCAGCAGCTTTGTCAATAGGTTTTAAGAGAAAACTCTTAGCTAAGAACTTTTACTGCTATTTAGGAGAACTCTTAGTGGTAAGATAAAATGTTTTGTGAATACGGCCCCAGATTCAAAATTCCTGATTGTGATGTGTTTTATCTTCATCAGATTCCCATCAGCTCAACCTGGATCTGAACACAGTGAATAAACGCCTCCGTCTGTCAGAGAACAGAGTGATTACTTACACTGAAGCAGCACAGTCATATCCTGATCATCCAGACAGATTTGATCAGTGGCCTCAGGTGTTGTGTAGAGAGAGTGTGTGTGGACGCTGTTACTGGGAGATTGAGAGGAGTGGATGTGTGTGTATATCAGTGTCATATAAGAGCATCAGGAGGAAGGGTGAGCGTAAAGAGTGTTTGTTTGGGTGTAATTATCAGTCTTGGAGTTTGATCTGCTCTTCCTCCAATTACTCATTCTGGCACAATTACATAGAGACGAAACTCACTGTAAAGTCCACCAGCAGAAGAATAGGAGTGTATGTGGATCACAGTGCAGGAACTCTGTCCTTCTACAGCGTCTCTGGAGACACAATGAGCCTCATCCACACAGTCCAGACCACATTCACTCAACCGCTCTATCCTGGGTTTTATGTTGATTATGGATCAGTGAAACTGTGTTGATGAATCAGAATAGATTCTACCCATAATGCTTTGAGCTCATGATGAATCAGTAACAATGAGATGTTGTAGAGTCTCTTATTTTCTCTTCATTACATTAATACTACAGCTGAACTTCTGTCAGTGAAATAGCATGTTAGAATAAATGTGTGTACTCTTGATCAGTGAAAATATGAGCACAATTATTCGAATCGAATACAGTTTACTTTAAAGGAACACTCCACTTTTTTTTTTGAAAATAGGCTCATTTTCCAATTCCCCTAGAGTTAAACAGTTGAGTTTTACAAATTTTGAACCTTTCAACCGATCTCCGGGTCTGGCGGTACCACTTTTAGCATAGCTTAGCATAGTTCATTGAATCTGATTAGACCATTAGCATCTCACTCAAAAATGACCAAAGAGTTTTGATATTTTTCCTATTTAAAACTTGACTCTTCTGTAGTTACATCGTGTAACTAATATAAATAAAAAGTGCTACTATTACTGGGTCAAGTGTTGACGAAAAAGATATGTCGCAGTTTTCTGAAAATGGCTAAGGACTCAGCTGTTCGGATAGAGCGTGGCAGGTCATTCCACCAGCCAGGAACAGACCCAGAAAAGGTCGGTGAGAGTGATTTTGTGACCCTTTGGGATGGCACCACAAGGCGCCGTTCACTTGCAGAACGCAAGCTTCTGGAAGGCGCATAAGTTTGAAGTAGTGAGTTCAGGTATAGTGGTGCAGAGCCAGTGGTTATTCTGTAGACAAACTTTAGAGCCTTGAATTGGATGCGAGCAGCTACTGGCAGCCAATGCAGACTGATGAAGAGAGGTGTGACTTGCCCTCTCTTCGGTTCGTTAAAGACCAGTCTTGCTGCAGCATTCTGGATCAGTAGCAGAGGCTTGACAGTGCATGCTGGAAGGCCTGCCAAGAGAGCAATTCAATAGTCCAGTCTGGATAGAACAAGAGCTTGGACAAGAATTTGTGTGGAATGCTCCGATAGGAAGGGTCTAATCTTCCTAATGTTGTACAAGGCAAATCTGCAGGACTGGGCCGGATGATTAAACAATCATCCATCACCACTCCAAGGTTCCTGGCTGTCCTGGAAGCAGTAATGGTTGACGACCCAATTGAAAGGTTGTGATGAAGTGTTGGGAAGGTACCAACCAGAAGCAGTTCCATTTTTGGAAGGTTGAGTTGAAGGTGGTGATCCGTCAGGCAGGCTGCGATGCGACCAGCAACCGTCGGATCATCTGGTTGGAATGAGAGGTAGAGTTGTGTGTCATCAGCATAACAGTGATAGGAAAAACCATGTTCCTGAATGACAGATCCTAGTGATGACATGTAGATGGAGAAGAGAAGTGGTCCAAGCACGGAGCCCTGAGGTACCCCAGTAGCAAGATGATGTGACTTGGACACCTCACCTCTCCAAGATATCCTGAAGGACCTACCTGAGAGGTAAGACTTGAACCACTGGAGTGCGGTTCCCGAGATGCCCTTCAACATGAGGGCTGACAGGAGGATCTGGTGGTTAAATTTGTCAAAAGCAGCAGACAGATCCAGCAAGATGAGTACTGATGATTTTGAAGTTGCTCGTGCCAATCTCAGGGCTTCAGTGACTGAGAGCAGGAAAAATTCTGCTGTGCTGGCTAGACAGCATCCTTCTAAGAATAAAAAATAGTCTTTGAGAAATTGTTTTAACCTATTGAGTAATCTGCATTATTAACCCTGAGACATTTTTTGATGATCTTGTGATTCAGTTGTTCTAATCTAAATTTATGCGGGACAGAGAAACTGAGAAGTTTTTCTTAAATCTAAACCAATCGTATTGAGACTGATGATAATGAGTAATAGATCATGCCATACTGACTGTGAAGTGTACCTGAAATCCTATAAAACCTGTTGTATTCCTTTGTTCGGAGAGAGATTCTCTGGTTGATGAGAACTCTCCCGGCCGTGATTAAATCTTTGTAGAGCAACAACTGGAGTTTCTGGTTATTGCTGTGCAGCAAGTCAGGTTAGGGAACGAGGTTGAAGGGGGTCAAGACGTTGACCCAAAATATTATTGAGTGTCGATTAGGAGACGCTCCGAAAGATCATATATGTTATTGAGTGTCAATTTGGAGATGCTCCCAGGTATTATTGAGTGACGATTAGGAGATGCTCCGAAAGATCAGGAAATTTATTGAGTGTTGATTAGGAGACGCCCCAGGAAGGTAACTTAAGTCAGGTGCGTCTTGGAAAATCTACCACAAATGAAAGGAAGAAGAGATACTGGTCTGTAGTTTTCTGAAAGTGCTGGATTCAGAGTGGGTTTTTTAAGCAGTGGGGTAATCCTAGCCTGCTTAAAAGCTGTGGGAAATGTTCCAGTGTGAAGGGAAGAATTGATAATGTGAGTGAGCGCAGGTACAATTGAGGAGGAGATGGCCTGAGCAAGATGAATGGGGATAGGGTCTAGCAGACAGGTAGTAGGGTGATTGGAAAGGAGGTTTTGGAAACATCTGCCTCAGAGAGCATAGAGAAGGAGGGGAGAATTTGTGTGTTTTCCATTAAGATGTTGTTATCAGTATGTGGTGTGGAGAATTGGCTGCTGATGGTTGTTATTTTATGTGTGAAGAATGTGGCAAAGTCATCAGCTGTAAGAGCTGATGTGGGAGGGAGGGGAGGAGGGCAAAGAAGAGAAGAGAAGGTTTTGAAAAGTGTGCAGGAATCAGTCGAATTGTTAATTTTATTGTGTATTGTATGTAGTTTTGGCATTGGAGACATTTGTAGAGAAAGAGGAAAGGAGTGACGGATAGAAGTTTAGATCAGTAGGATAAATAATGTGGTGAATAATGTCAGTATTTTCTTTCTATATCTGTCATGTGAAGGTGGTAGTTCACTATTAGCTAATCAGTATTTTCATACCTCCCAGAGAACTACTATATACAGGTTCATAATGAAAATGAAAAATGCATAATGTATAATTAATTCCAAAGTGAAGATCATGGTAACCCACTAGTAATGACTGAAATATTATTCCGTTTTTGTTTTTCAGAATTTTGTATTATTTTGGTTTGAATATTTTGTGAGTATTTTATGATTTGGTCTGCACCCCAGTTGCTGTATTCACACCTGCCCAAGCGGGGAAACAAACGAGTTCGATTCAATCAAACCAAACAAGACTGGTGTGAATACACCACTAAAAAATGTATTGTGAACCACATTTGTAGTTATTTGCATATTAATATTGTAATATCAGGTATGGTTTCTGCACCCAAACTTTACAGTTTTGCCTATTAGACAAAATCTCACACTCTTTCATTGGCAGTTCTTAATATTCTCTTGAACACACACACATACACACACCTGGTTCACTATACTTGTAGGGACTCTCCATAGACATAAAGTGGCAAGTATAAAAACCATTATCACTTGCCAACAGCGTGGTATGTTTCTCCTTGATGTTTCTGCAGTTTATTGTTGGAATTATTCTATTAAAAGTCTTCAGAAGATATCTCTGTTGTGTGCTTTGCTACAGCCACCTAGTGTGATAGTAAGTAGCTTACGAATCAATTAATTTTAACATTTAATATTATAATGATGTACCAACTGTGGTTCCCTCTATAGCAATAGCTATAGTTGAGAGATGTTTTTCCTGTACAGTACCTAATAGGCCCCAAATTAATCACAAGCTTCTGAATCCAAATGTAATCTAATTGTGAAATTTGTGGCAATGCCTAGCCCTAGTGTCAATATTTTTTTTGTTTTTACTTGAAGCAAATGTTGTCTTTTTCATTTATTTTCTTGTCAGAGTGCACCAGAATGCTTTGTTTACATGTTAAAATGTTCTCCTCTTTTGAGTTCTCCGGTCTGAGTATATCAAAACCTTCAGTAAGAGTGTCAGAATTAAAGCTGCTGTCTGCGATTTTTGGCCCTCTAGTGGTTGATAAACAGAACTGCACGCATCTTGCGGAGGAACATTCTAGCCAGAGCTACTTTTCTCTGTGTATGTCTATGGCGAGTCACGCAGTTACTGTGATACTCTGCGGCGGGTCCTACCAGTCCGGTCTAAAATAGTCCGAATATAAACACTTATTATAAGCGTACCATAATGATTCAGGATAAGACAAAAACACGGTTTGCAAAATGGATTCATGTTGTATATTCTCATTATATAATTTTTGTAAATTTTTAACACAAAAAAAGTTGCGGACTGCAGCTTTAAAGAAAATAATAGCAGAGTGCCTCCCAAACTGTGTGCTGCTGCTCAAAAGTGATGTTAGCGTGTCCGCCTTCAAATAATCTTAACCGCACAAACATAAACAAAGCATAAAGTAAAGTCCTGGGGGGTATTCCCGAAAGCAAGGTTAACTTACCGTCACATATATCCTGAACTCTGGGTTTATTAACCCAAACCTTGCTTACTTGAGGTTTGCTGGTTCCGGAAAAATCGTTCGGGAGTAAGTTCAGCCAACCCAGAGTATGTTCCCGGTTAACACACAAGACATTCTCAACCGAACGCCGAATCGATGATTCACCATGGAAACAGATGCCAAGAAAAAGCGCGCCATTCTATTTCATTCATTCTTTTGTTAAATGGTGATTTACACAACCTACTTTATGCACACACACATATATATATATATATATATATATATATATATATATATATATATATATATATATAACCTGCTATGTTGCTATGGCTACTTGCATACCCTGAAAGTTACCTCTGTTTTTGGAACCGAAAGTTGAGGTTATCCGCTTACTTGCTCTTAAACATACCCAGGTATGTCACATAACATAATGCTTTCTACCCCAAGGCCTAGTTCTTTCTCATTCGTCACTGTTGTCGCTCCTCCCTTTATGCTTCCAAAGCTCCACCTTGAGATACGAGACATGTGTGGTGCACAGGTGACGCTCATTACCAATCACGCCATCAGCTTCACTCCGTTCTCACGGCCCTCAGCCTCGTCCTGTTTGCCACACCATTATTCCAGGCTGAAAATCAAAATTTTCTTGTATTGGAGTAATAGGCGACAGAGTTTTGGCTTTTCCTTCCCATCTCCTGATTAACTTTAACATTCATAATGTGTTACTAACAATCCTGTTCTGCCCTAGACCAGAATTTTTTTAACATCTAAAAGCAGAAGACAGGCTAATGATATAGGTAAACCACTGCCTAAGTTGAGTGATTCAGTGTCTAAGCAAACTGAATCTAATATCTGGAAATGCCAAACCTCCTTTATGTCTGGAAAGTTGCATCTGAGTTAATTTCAGTCTTGCATTCTTCCGGTTCCAAATAAAAGTGCTGTACCGTTGATTAATACGTTTAATTATAGTGCAATTTAGGAGAATGGAATGTAAAATTTTTATAAAATTATATACAGCTTGAGCTTGTCTTTTCAAAGGACCATGCTTCCCTTGCACCAAAACTTACAGTTATTCGCAAGTAATGGGTCCTAAAATGTTATGCGATCTGGGAAAACCCATTGGATGTCATGATGGAACATTTTCAGGAAAGTCAAATAATAGGTTGTATGTCTTTTTTGGTCAAAATTGGGTTTTCATTAAATTATTATGCTATAACATCATCATCTCTGAAAATATCTTGGCAAATTTTGCTTGTTTAGTGCAGAAAAATAGCGATTTATAGTGGCAAGCTGAAAAGACTGTCTTTCTCTAATGTTACTGTTTAAGAACACACCCAGCTGAAGTGAAAAAAAAAAAAAAATCACCCATAGCTTTCCCTCTCTTAACACTACAAAGACAGTTCACCTATCAAAATAACAACATGACATGTAGAATAAAGGTGTATCAATGCACATTTCCCGCTAGTCCTGTGTAAACTACGGCATGCAAAGTTTATTTATTTAATTTTATACGTTATTGTGAGAAGGCAAACACTAGAGATCTTTCTTAAAACAAGCAAAATTATCCACCAATCTGGTAAGAAAAATAATCTTGTTTTCCATTTGAATAAGATTTTTTTTCTTACCCCGGTGGCAGATAATTTTATCACTTATTTATTTTTTTTTAAGAAAACAAGATATAAATAAAATATTAAAAAATATATAAATATAAATTTAAAAATATGAATTTTACTTATCTAGTAAATGCTTCTTGATTCAAGAATTTTTAGATATTTGGACTAGAAATAAGACAAAAAATACTAAGTAAGAAAAACTTTTGCGGTGAAAATATTCTTTCAGTCACCAAATGTGAAAACCAATTAGTTTTCATGCCAAGAGATCAAAATATAATATCCAATCTTTCTTTTTTTTTTTTTTTTGAGGAAAAAAGGTTTGAAATATAAAGAAAAAATGATAGATTCACCATTTGTGATGCAGAGACGAGCTATAATGCACATACATGTTCTAATTATGTGTTTATTAGACATTGAATTCAAATCAAATACTGCCAAACTGCCCATACTACTTCTGAAACGGATGTCTACTTAATAAAATGTATGAAAATATGGAAATATATGGTTCAAAGCACTCAGACTAAATATGGTGGGGCCAAGTTATGCAATGCTTTATATACAATAATCAATCATTTAAAATCTATTCTGTACTGCACGGGCAACCAATGAAGTGAGGCTAAAACTGGCATTACATGCAGTTTTTATGACTGCCTGTTAAAAGTCTAATAGCCGCATTCTGAACCAGTTGAAGACGGTTTAACAATACTTGGTTAACAGCCATATACACTGAGTTACAATAATCTAGTCTTACAGAAATTAAAGCATGAATAATCCTTTCAAAATCACTGGAGGACAAAAATGGTTTAACCTTTGCTATGGATCTTAAATAGAACATTTGACCACTGAATTGATCTGTTTATCATATTTCAAAGAACTATCAAATTAGACACCAAGATTTTTCACTACAGATTTACAGAAAGGGGCTAACTTGCCCAAGTCAAATAAATAATAATTTTCTGATAAATAATTTGCTGATATCTGTTATTACATACTACATTTTAACATTTAATCACTTGTGAGATATGAATTTGCTGATATCAATGGTAAAATAAAATATAGAACTTCTGTATGTGAATAAATAAAAGTATGTCACAAAATCATGAGTCTGTTTTGATTTTATGATCAGAAGTGGTTCTAGTATAAACTGCTATATAAATATAAATGGAACATGACTTTACTGCAGTGCTGAATTACAGAGCTTACAGAGTAGAACTTCTGTACTACTTAAAGTTATTAATATGTTAGTGTTATTAATCACAATAAGCCATGAAAAGGACTCAATGCTGTGCTTGAGTTGAGTGTGCTGCAAAAGCTTTTATTTTTGTATCAAGGAATTTTATTTGTTTTATCTATTTGTCTTAGAGCTGCCTTTATTACAGAAGACTGCCAGTCATGTTTATAATGATCACAGTAAACTTAAAGGATTAGTCCACTTTTAAATAAACTTTTCCTGATAATTTACTCACCCTCATCTCATCCAAGATGTCCATGTCTTTCTTTCTTCAGTCGAAAAGAATTTAAAGTTCAGGATTTTTCTCCTTATAGTGGACTTCAATGGGCACCAAACAGTTGAAGGTCAAAATTAGTTTCACTGCAGCTTCAAATTGTTCTACACAATCCCAGATGAGAAATAAGGGTCTTATCCAGAGAAACCATCACTCATTTTCTTTTTCAAACTTTGACCTGTGGAGGACAGTAATACGCTTAGCAGCATCTACACTGCTGGAATTCTAATAGAGGAGAAGAAGAAGAGAGCTAGTTCAAGATGAGCATTTAAGGTTAAAACTTATAATTTTCAATTTTTTTTCAGAAAATGAGCAATGGTTTCACTAGATAAGACCCTTATTTCTCATCTGGGATCGTGTTGAACAATTTGAAGCTGCAGTGAAACGAATTTTGACCTTCAACCATTTGGTGCCCATTGAAGTCTACTATATGGAGAATAATCCTGGAATGTTTTCATCAAAAACTTTAATTTCTTTTCGACTGAAGAAAGAAAGACATGGACATCTTGGATGACATGGGGAGTAAATTATCAAGAAAAGTTTATTTAAAAGTGGACTAATCCTTTAAATGGCATTAGTTTAATAATACTGGGTTAACTAAAATGGGAAGAAAAATAAATTTAAAGGTTTCACATTAATTCAGTGAGATTTTTTTCAAGATAAGAAAAGTAACACAAAACAGTAAACTACAATCAAATCTATGCATAAATAAAATCAGATATCATGAGGTACCAAAAGATTCCCACCTGTAATCACTATGATCAGATGCTTTCACAAATACTTTTTGTTTCATTGGGTTTATTTTGTTATTGAAAGAAATGTGCAGAACATTTTTACATGTTCATCTAAATGCCACTTGGGAGCTTATGTGAACCTCAAGGTTGCTTTATTTCTGCAAGTCTTTCCAGTGTGATGGCACATGAAAGGCCACTCTCTGGTGTGAGTTATTACATGATTCCTTAGACGAAACTTGTCTGTGAAACTCATTCCACACTGACATATAAAACAGCACTCTCATAAATGAACCCTGATGTGGTACTTGAGGGTTACTTTATATCTGAAAGTCTCTTCACAGTGACCACATTTAAACGGTTTCTCTCCAGAGTGAATTCTCATGTGCCTGTCAAGGTTTCCTTTATGATTGAAACTTATTCCACATTGTTTGCAGGTGAAAGACTTCTCTACAGTGTGAATTTTCATGTGGTCTTCAAAGTGTCCTTTTTCATTGCAACTCTTTCCACACTGAAGGCACATAAAGGGTTTCTCTCCAGAGTGAATTCTCAAGTGGACTTTAAAGTGTCCTTTTTCATTGAAACTCTTTCCACACTGAGGGCATGTATAAAGCTCTTCTCTAGTGTGAATGCTCATGTGCTTTTTAAGGCTTCCTTTCAGAGTGAAACCTTTTCCACACTGTTGGCAGGTGAAAAGGCTCTCTGTAGTGTGAATTCTCATGTGAGCATTAAGGTTTCCTTTTCGGTTGAAACTTTTTTCACACTTTTGGCAAGTGTAAAGCTTCTCTCCAGTGTGAACTACCATGTGGACTTCAAGGTTTCCATGTTGAGTGAATCTCTTTCCACACTGAAGGCATGTGAAAGGCTTCTCTCCAATGTGAATTCTCATATGCCTGTTAAGGCTTCCTTTCTGAGTGAAACTCTTTCCACACTGTTGGCAGATGAAATGGCTCTCTCCAGTGTGAATTCTCAGGTGTTCTTTAAAGTGTCCTTTTTGAAAGAAACTCTTTCCACACTGAGTGCACATGTAGGGTTTCTCTCCAGTGTGATCTTTCATGTGGACTTTAAGGTTTACACGCTGATCAAAACCCTTTCCACACTGAGGGCATGTGTAAGGTTTCTCTCCAGTGTGAATTTTCATGTGCCTGTTAAGGTTTTTTTTCAGAGTGAAACTTATTTCACACTGATGGCAGGTGAAACATTTCTCTCCAGTGTGAATTCTCATGTGGTCTTTAAGGTTTCCTTTTCTGTTGAAACTCTTTCCACACTGTTGGCAAATGAAGTGACTTCTAGTTCCTGTCTTCTGAACTATTTTTTGTGAGGAAGTATTTTCCCCAGTTATGAGACCATGATGACGTTTATGTTGATCTTTCTCTTCCATTTCATTTAGTACTTCAGTCTCCTCTTTAAGTGCCATCAGGTCTAAAAATAAGACAAAGAATTAAAATAAATAAATAAAAGTTAACCCCACTTCAATGGCACAAAGCAACAGACATCAAAACATTTGACACGTAAAGCATAAAAACCCACTTATAATTAGATCCTATACCCACTAAGCTACTGAAAGAGGTGTTACATAAAGGCAGGAACACACCAAGCCAATGCCGATGAACTAGTTGCGACGAAATCAGACTGCGGGGTTGGCTCACATCGGCAGCGTCTGGGTCCAACGTTGGCCTGACACACCAAACTGACGCTCAACGGCCAAGTAGCACGTCCGTTCTGCACCTGCGTAAGATGAAATGCCTTTCCGTACCAGCAGATGGCAGTAGCTGAACAGCCATTCAAAATGATCACGATGGCCCGACAAGTTCCGACATGTCAAATCGCCCGAAAAAGCCGACAAAGACCAACTTCAGCTGACGGTGCAGAACACACTGAGAAAACTTAGTCAGTCGACGAACAAAAACTAAGGCTTCTCAATATCGCAAAATTTTTAAAACATGGGAGCTAAACACTTTTTTTAAAAAGCCTAGTTTGACCCAGAAGATCTGGTTAATTATAGACTGATCTCAGTCCACTATTTGTTACATCTTCTATGGCAAGGGTGATCAACCCTGTTTCTGGAGGGCACTGGCTGACCTCCAAAAATTTCGGGTGGACAGGGCACAGTGACCACAAATCAACATCCGCAAACTCCTTTTTCAAGGACAGATTGGACGCTTTCTGAAAATCAGGACTACCTAGATGAGAGTTTGAAAGCAGCTGCCTATCAGCCAACACCCCACCGAATTAAATCAAAAGCCTTGACTTTCTGATTAGCAATTACGAATGAAACAGTTACTGATTTCAAAAACAAAAAAAATTATTATTACGATTAAAGCTACCTTTGATTACAATGTTTCGAAAAATACTCACAGCAAATACTGCCAAGTCCAACATAGATATTGAGAGATGCATCACCGTCTTCTTTATATTTCCATGTTAAGCATGCAAGATGCTTATTTAATGATTTAATAAATTACTGCATGTAATACTTAATGTGTTTAATAGTGTATGGCATGAATGCTAGTTCTCATAATGCCTGATTTCACCAGTAGATTTAAATAAACTGCATTACTGGATATGCACTTTTTAATATTTCGAATGAATGGAAGCACTGGCATTTTGAAATATTTTAAATCAAAAGAATATTACAACACAAAAGGCAATAACATTTAATTATTATATTGTAAAAACATACATAGTAATAACTAATAATTTAAAACAATTAAAATGTAAACTATGGAATCAGTGGCATTATGCAGGCATCTGTGTCTAACACATTTATGTATTTTTAGCAAAGTAGAATTTTTTGGCATCATTGGCTATGCAATAAATAAACATGATTCAAAGAAAATTCCAATTAAACATGATTTATTTGTGATATAGTGCAAGAATATGGATTCAGTACTGTAATAAAATGCATATTTTTATGCAAAAAACATACAAAAGATGTTTTTTATATTTTATATTCCATGTTCAAAGTTAAGCTCAATCAACAGCATTTGTAGCAACATTGTTTTATAAAATAATAATAAATAAATAAAACTATCCTTTAAAAATAAAATTCTTGGTTACAGTTTGGCAAATACAATGCAAGTGAATGGAATCAAATTTGAGGCTATAGTTTCAGCCATAAAATAATGAACTGGACTTGATCCAAAAAGCAACAGTATGAACACAAAGAGATCTGAGACCACATTACTATTTAAGTGGACCAAAAAGGATCCGAGTTCTCCATCAGGGTTCAGCTCTTGCTCCACTTCAAGGGGTCTCAGTTCAGTTCAAAGTGGACTCAGTGTGAAAACACTGCCCATATTTATAGCATTACTGGAAGAGCTCATCTAATAAGAGCTGCACATTCTGACTACTAATGTTGAGTTCACTTTTCCATTCACATCCTTTTCTGTAAGATATGATGCTTTTGTTGTATATATCCGAATAATCTCATCTAAGATGTGTTTGGTCGAGTTTTTCCAAAGCGCTTCAGTTTACTGGTGTTCATCCATTCTTCAGCTTCAGCTCAATCGGCAATGCCTGACATTACTGAATAAGATTGAATTGTTTTAAACAATCATATTAAATTTTAACTCTTTCCCTGCCAGTACTTTTTTAGTAACTTTTTTTTCCAGCCAGTGCCAGAACTTTTGTTCATTTTCACCATTGGACATTTTAATAAGAAGCTTTGAGAATTAAACCAACCTGTTTGTTCATCAGTTTCTTCTTGTTTCACTCTGAATTCTTTTTCAATCTTCACATCTTCGCTCTCCTCTTTAATAAACTCAATCTTTATGTCTTCACTCTCCACTTTAATAAACGCCATCATTATAATAGTGGATCTCAGTCGCTTCACCAGGAGTTTTTCTGTGTGTTTGTCCTGTTTAAGAAGAGAATAATTAACAGAAAGAAAAATGAATCCAAAGTAAATATCTGGCTGCGTCTCTATCAGCTCTAGTTCAGTAGTTCAGTGCACTGGTGAGAGTCAGAGTGAGAGTTAATGAACTTAAATCACCTGATTTACAAAAAAAACAACCTCAAAACTTGCAAAAAAATAAATAAAATAACTATGAATGCAATGAGTGATTTGCAGAATGCAAATCATACAAACTTTTTGTTATGATTTACATTTGCTTTTTATTGATTTGTAGAATATATTTAATACTACACTGTCATAAAAACATTTGCTATTAATTTGGTTTGTAAAAGTTGTCATTATAGTGTTTGTTCTCATTCATTTACACTGTTTTGAGCAGCAGGTGACGTCAGCATGAGGCGATTCAAGTGCTTCGAACCCCTGAATCAGCTGACCATATTGATTGAAAAAAAGGATGGACTCTGCCTTTGAAATACAGAATAACTAACAAGGTTACCGAAATTTCATTCAAATTATTACAAAAATTTCACCCTGTCAAAGTGTTTTTAAATGATTTAAGTCAGATATAGACACAAGTTGTTCTTTCTATGGTGCCCATGATGAAACTGCTCTTCTGGGATTCTGGGATAATGATGAAACTGCTCTTCTGGGATTGTCCTCACACACCTATGTTGGGTCAAATTTCCTAATTTTATTAACTGCAATGTTCTGGGTTTTTTTTTGTTTTTTAAAGATGTACTGTTTGGCTTATTAAAAGCTACATTTCATAATATGCTTTTTTCGGCAGATGTGCTTTTTTAGATGTAGAGGTGAATTGCTCTCTCTCATAGCTAGCACAAAATAACTGAAATTTACCATAATGACCATAGCAAAGCGAGAATAAAATTTCAACAAAGTAAACTCCATAACTTTATGGATTAAGCGAACAAGTGCGCTACTGTTACCTAATTACCCAGTGAATCATTGAAATGTCTCACCTGTCCAGCAGAAAAAAGCAGTCTCTGGGTCTGTTTTAAACCTGTTCAAAACACAGAGTTCACATCACCTTTCAAAAGCCCTGCTGATATTTATTCTTGTTTTCGCACGCACCCAACAGTTGCTGTAGTCAACAGTTGTCAATGATGATTATCGTTTCTAACTTTCTTTATTGCTATCAAAATTAGAAGGTTAATTGCATTCCAGTTGAAAGATCCGCCGCCAGCAGCATCCACACACGATATAGCTTACTAGCCGGGACTCCTCCTTTATGTACACAGTAATTTATGAGATTTGTAAAATTTTTAAGCCAACGTTTCTTTGTAAAAAGCATAGAGTTAATCATACTGATTTCAAAGTTAAAGGTTCAGTAGTTTGAATATACATTGAACCAAACACTATAATAACATCTTAGTTGATAATTCAATATACTTTATTTTTTGACAAAACATCCCATCTCTAATGTGTCGGCAGCGACCACATAACATTACAGAATATTAACTCGCATACTAAAACACTAATGATTTGCATAATTGTACTAAAATTTTATTTCTCCTAAATAAACGATTGTGTTCCCTATTGTCACTACCAAAACAACAATGCCACTACCGAAACAATAGTGACAATTTACAATTTAGTGACAAATTAGTGACAAATAGCTCAAAGATGATAATCGGCACATGGTTATCTAGCACAGTTCTGAACAGCTGTACACACAAAAAACTACATTTTATGGAATAACACTCAAAAAAGTTTGCTTAATTGCAGAAAAAAAAGGTGTTTGGTAGTGATATTCCTTAAAGTTACACACAGATTTTCAGACTTTTGAACACATTTAACTCAAAATGATGGTACCTATCTACTATGAAAGAGAGGTTATGAGAGGTGGGAAATATTTCCGGATCAAAAATGTAAAGTGTGTCTCAGACAATGGACTAAAACATGCACTGTTTCGGTAGTGACATGAAAATGTGGGACACATTTTTAAATAAATGAAATATAATATAAATAATTTTTAACTTCACTTTTTAAAAAAAAAATCAAAAATATATATTTTAAAAAGGGGTTAGGGTTCGGTACAGCCGCCTCCCAATTAAAAGTACCCAATAAATGATTATATGTATATTAAGCTAACTGATATTTTTAATATTATTGTGGGATTCAACAGATAATAGATGGATCTTAGTAAACATATAAAATTTGAATACTTAATAGCTTTTTAACCCTTTGATGCACAACATGGGTCAAAAATGACCCGGCTGAGTTTTTATTTTCTATATCTTTGCAAGAAATTAATTTCATCATTCAGTATTCCAGTTATTCCTCAATTAACTTCTTTTTGATCATCACAAATCCTCATTTTAATTTTTTCTTTCTTACTTTTTGAATAAAAATCATTTTTGTATCACTACCCTTCTAATGCGCAACATGGGTCAAAAATGACCCGTATTCATTTCCTATGTAATTTCAATCATGACTGAGTGTTTCTTCGCTGAATCTTTGAAAGAAATGTATTTTGTCATTTATTTATTCCAGGTATTCATTTATTCCAGGTATTCATCTTGTTTTTGATTTTATACAAATAATTGTTTATTTTTTTCTTTCTTACTTTATAAACAAACACAGTTTCTACATCAATTTTACACACATGGGTCAAAAATGACCCATATAGAAATCTTTAATATTTGCAAATTTTTGCAAGTAGGAACATATTTACTGTTCATCTGCCACACATTTCACATCTTAACAAGGCTACTTTTGTATATTTGATGGATACAAGTCTTATTATATTTAATATATTAGGCTATATATTTCATAATTTTTTATTTTTTGTCATAAATCAATGCAATTGGTCACCCTTTGAGTCTGTCAGTGTTCCTGAAAAGTAACAGTTTTGGACATATACAACATGGGTCTAAAGTGACCTGAATGAGTTATTTTCTATATTGCATATATTACAATAAATTAATTTCATCATTCATTATTCCAGGTATTACTCAATAAACAAATCCTTATTTAAATACTTCCTTTCTTTTTGAATGAATTTTTTTTGTGTCATTATCTTTCTAAAGGCCAAAGTATACTTCACGTTTTATGCGTACGTGAGGGTCAGCATACAGATTTTAGTAACTTTTTATAATTTCCACCAGATTTCTGTAACTGTGTATGTGCAACCTGCACATACACATTTAAATTGCGTTTGTGCGCAAAGTATACTTTTAGCTTTTTTTTACAGTGATGTCATCATCCACCTCAGTTCTGTTGAGGATCACTAACACTCTAGATAAAGAAAATCAAAAGCACAAGAATATTCAAATATTCAAATTCAAATACACTTATTATATATTTTCACTGTTGGACAGAAACCTTGTTCAAACTGTTACTTTTCAGGAACACTGATAGATGTAAAAGGTGACCAGTAGCATTGGTTTATGACAAAAAATAAAGATTATGAAATATAATATATAGCCTATTATATGAAATATAATATGACTTTCATCCATCAAATATACAAAAGCAGCCATGTTGAGACGTGAAATGTGTGGTGAATGAATAGTTGTCTGCAGTAAATATGTTCCTACTTGAGAAAATTTGCAAAGGTTTCTATATGGGTAATTTTTGACCCATGTGTGTAAAATTGATGTAGAAATACAAAAGCTATGATTTGTGAAAATCAAAAACAAGATATTTAAGGAATACCTGGAATAAATAAATGACAAATTACATTTCTTTCAAAGATTCAGTGAAGAAACACTCAGTCATGATTGAAATAACATAGGAAATGAATACGGGTCATTTTTGACACATGTGTGTAAAATTGATGTAGACATACAAAAACTGTGTTTGTTAATAAAGTAAGAAAGAAAAAATGAACAATGATTTTTGACAATCAAAAACAAGATATTTAAGGAATACCTGGAATAAATGAATGATAAAATCCATTTCTTTCAAAGATTCAGCAACAAAACACTCAACCATCATTGAAATTACATAGGAAATGAATACGGGTCATTTTTGACCCATGTTGCGCATCAAAGGGTTAAATGTGTTTTTTGGTTGTGGGACAGCAGTTTGCACTGAATCAGTAGAATGGCCCTTATACAAAAGCTAAATTTACTTTATTATT
Source organism: Chanodichthys erythropterus (assembly GCF_024489055.1). Classification (NCBI taxonomy): domain Eukaryota; kingdom Metazoa; phylum Chordata; class Actinopteri; order Cypriniformes; family Xenocyprididae; genus Chanodichthys; species Chanodichthys erythropterus. The sequence continues at coordinate 38,590,509 of NC_090228.1, read as the reverse complement.
AATCTATTAATGCTCCTTGCAAAATCACAAAATTCACATTCACCACAGTAAATTCACTCAAATCCTTTATTCATTGTTTTTAGAAGTAACGTACATCCAGAATATTTCATCAAGTCCCTAAAACAACTTGTTTTAACTTTTTTATTTCACTAAAGTTTTTTGTTGTTTTTCTTAGTTATGTATATATATAGACTATGTGAACATGCAAATGTATGTATAAATGATCAATTGCTTTCATTATTTTATTGTACGTAACTTTCGCATTTTTACAGTTTACTTGTTTCTGATACCTTGACAATAATAATAATAATAATAAATAGAATAATTATATAATTATTATTATAATTATAATAAAAAGTATCACTGAATCATTTTTCGAAGCAATTGATTCAATTGATTCAGAGTTTTAAAAAACTCAGTTTCTCTCATCACTTCTTTCCAGTACCTGAATTCGTGTTTATGATAAAATGATTCACGTTACATAGAGCGAAATGAGACGCTGCTTCCGTTACCCATTACTCCCAAAAATAACTTTAATTAATGTTAAATATAAATAAAGCATTGCAAAGTTACTTTCAATAATGTTTAATTTATTGTACACAGCTTGTAAAAAAAAAAACGATTGGATTGACTGAACAGTTTGCATTGATTTGATCACTTTAAATGCGTAAAAGCACAAACCATTCTTCAGGATGCAGAAGCGCGGCGCAGCCTTAAGACGTCACAACACCATACCAAAATAAAAGCCCCATTCACACGCTGCTGTCAATATGCTGTATAATTCAAAGAAAAATGATAAACTACCAATGAAAGAGTGTGATATTCTGTCCAGTAGACAAAACTGCAATGTTTGGGTGCAGAAACCATTTATACCAGATATTACAGTTTTAATATTTAATTCCCTGCCAGCATTTTCACAAAATTTTCCTGGCCCCCAGAATATTTTGTTAAGTGAATATCTGAACATACAATATATCAAAAGAAAGAACAGACCCTCTGCTTAAATAAATAAATAAATTTATTCTAGCTTCATGCATTCTTTTTGATCAACCCTTGAACGTGGGTAAGTTTCATTTAAAAAAGCAACATTTGAGTGAGAAAGTCTTGGTTTTGTCAAAGATTAATGCTGTGTCCTAATTTGCATTCTATCCGTCCTAAGTATTCAAAATTATAATTATTGTGTCCCAAATCGTAGTATGTTGAATGCCATTTGTGTCAGGTCAATGTATTATATCTAAGCATTCGGTCTTAAGGTGACAGCAGCCTAAAATCAAACAACAAAAGATGTTAAATAAATGTATACATGTTTAATAAACCTACTGTACCTGAAAAATGTAGTTTATTTAATTTGTATCTCTATGTATTTGTCCTACTGTTGGTAGCACACAAAGTTTCAGTGAATTTTTTGTGTCCTGTCCATCCTGTCCCATATCCCACCATGAGAAATCTGGTCACCCAATGTTATCCACATTATATCTCATCTGAAACAGCATTGGGAATTTTTAAATTCATCATTATATTCAAGTTGTGAAAGACTCCTGACTGGCAGATCAATGTGCGACTACATTACTCTCTGTCACAGGATTTTAACTGTGACAAGATGATTGGCAGGACAGTTTAAACAGTGACAGGAGTGACAGAGTGTCTGTTAAAGACGATGAAGTATGTCCCAAAGCTCGTCTATTCTTCTGCTACACACTCAAAAGTATGTACTTATTCTTCACAAAAACAGTACATACTTTTAGGGCATAGTATAATTTGGCGCATTGGGATGTAGCATAAGTCTGGATCGGATTCAATTGTGCTCATACTTTCACTGATCAAGAGTTTACAGTATGATCACATGATCTGGGTTTATATATTCCACATTTATTAATAAAGTGACATTTATCAATCTTACAACAAATGACATTTTTATTGAATGATATAATTTAATCACTTCAACTGAAGGTCATTTTAATAGTAATAATAAAATGATTGATGTGACACTACAATAATAACTGAATGACTGATTTCCATCAACACAAGTAGAGCTTAAGAAAAGCACAGATACACACCGTCACTCATCATGACACACACACACTGATCTCACTGTCTATATGAGGATTGATTACACACATTTATTCTGACATGTTATTTCACTGACAGAAGTTCATCTGTAGTATTAATGTAATGAAGAGAAAATAAGAGACTCTATAACATCTCACTGTTACTGATTCATCATGAGCTCAAAGCATTATGGGAAGAATCTCTCTACAGTCTATTCTGATTCATCAACACAGTTTCACTGATCCAGAATTAAACTGATAACCAGCCCTAAACCCAGGATAGAGCGGTTTAGTGAATGTGGTCTGGACTGTGTGGATGAGGCTCATTGTGTCTCCAGAGACGCTGTAGAAGGACAGAGTTCCTGCACTGTGATCCACATACACTCCTATTCTCCTGCTGATGGACTCTACAGGGAGTTTAGTAATTATGTCATTGTGTCTGAATGAGTAACTGGAGGAAGAGCAGATCAAACTCCAGGACTGATCATTATATCCAAACACACACTCTTTACCCCGTCCCTTCCTGCTGATGCTCTTATATGACACTGATATAAACACACTCCCACTCCACTCAATCTCCCAGTAAGAGCGTCCACACACACTCTCTCTACACAACACCTGACGACACACATCAAATCTGTCTGGATGATCAGGATACGACTGATCTGTGTTAGTGTCAATAATCACTCTGTTCTTCTCAGACAGATGGAGGCGTTTATTCACTGTGTTCAGATCCAGATTGAGCTGATGGGAATCTGATGGAGATAAAACACATCAGAATCAGGAATTATCAATCTGATCTTTTAATGTTTCTGAACTCTTCATGTTCAATATATCATCAGTGTCTCAGTACAGTTCACCAGATATCCTGTGAAAATCATCATTTACATCAGTGGCTCTCAACCTTTTTTAGGCTGGTCTAATCAGTCTTCCCTGAATATTAATGTTGGTTATTATTCTGTGTTTATTATAATTTAAGGCCTGTTATTATATTTACACCATTCAAATGTTGGAGTCAGTATGATTTTCTATTAAAAGAAACTGATACTTTACAGTATTTCACAATTGCTAAAACACATTTCTTGAAACCATCACTCATTTTCTCAAAACATTAAACACAAATCCAATCTTCAAACTAATTTCACAAAACCTCTGACTCTTATGGCAAAATCAAACAAAGCTTTCAGATCATACACACATTAAACAATATATAAACACTCCAGATCATTCATTAGACACTACATTAAAAAATGGAAAACACAACATCCAGAACATGAGGTTACAGAAAAACAAAAGTATATTGTAACACAGTAAACACATTTTGCCATTACATAAAATGTATAGAAATCAGAAGTAATGTGAATTTAAAGTATACTGTATGTACTGCAAGTACAGTATTATATTCAATATTATATAGTATTGAATGTCTGTATATACAGTATTTACATACTGCAAACATACAGCAGTCTAAATGCAAATGACTAAAAGGTCAAAGAAAACTCTAAATGAAAAGCATGATACAGTACACACATAGTATAGTCTACTCTAGTCTAGTCTAGTCTAGTCTAGTCTAGTATAGTCTAGTATAGTATAGTCTAGTATAGTGTAGTCTAGTATAGTATAGTCTAGTATAGTCTAGTATTGTATAGTATAGTCTAGTATAGTCTAGTATTGTATAGTATAGTCTAGTCTAGTATAGTCTAGTATAGTCTAGTCTAGTCTAGTATAGTATAGTCTAGTATAGTCTAGTCTAGTATAGTCTAGTATAGTATAGTCTAGTACAGTCTAGTATTGTATAGTCTAGTCTAGTCTAGTCTAGTCTAGTCTAGTATAGTACAGTCTAGTATAGTCTAGTCTAGTCTAGTATAGTATAGTATAGTCTAGTATAGTCTAGTATAGTATAGTATAGTATAGTATAGTCTAGTATAGTCCAGTATAGTCCAGTCTAGTCTAGTATAGTCCAGTATAGTCTAGTCAAAGCAGCTTTACAGTGATAACAGGTACATGATGATCAGTAATGCAAAGAGGGTTCATTTTGGCTGTACAGCTCTAAAAGAAAATAGTGTCATTGTTCAGCTGAAGTCAGTTCAGTGTTGATTCACTTACATTGTAAAGACCATCAATTATTATGTAAATTACTGTAATTATTTTCCTCTATAAAGCAGTTCTGCAGAAAACAGTGATGTCATCATCTAGGCTAGATTAGTTCAGTTCTCATCCTATAATGTCAGTACTGTCAGATCAATAATATTGTTGAATATTATTGAATATTGTTGAGGACATTTTCCACATCACAAGCAATGTCGTCTCTTGCCAGGCAAAGGGAAAAACCTGTGCCGGATCCAGCCTTGACAGCCTTGTCTTCACACCCCTTGCTCTTTCTCCTCATCATCCTCTTACACATACTCTTCCTCCTCTACTTTTCAGATTGTTTCCATCTATTGTTGGTATCATCATTCAGCACCTGTGTCACCTGTGCACTCTGAACTGACCTATATTTTATACAGTTGATTTGATCACATCATTAGAAATAAGTGTGAATAATTTTGAGTCATTGTGTTTAAAGGATGACAACTGTGTTGTAGTTGTGTTTAACTTTTGCCACATGTATTTACCATTTTGCAACACAGTGCGAAATGTGTTTTAGTGAGTAAGAATGTGTTTAGAGTTTTGCAAAAAGAGTGGATGAGATTTGCAAACAGTGTCTTAACTACCTGAACTTGTTTAAGGTTTTGCCTACAAAGTGACTGATTCGACAAATGGGTTTAGGCCACTGAGCATTGGGTTCAGAGAATGGGGTTTAGTGTTTTAGCAGTTGTGAAATACTGTAATTCAGCAAGAATCCATTAAATTAATTCAAGTTTTTAAGCATTGTAGGTCTATTGTATTGTTGGTGATTTTAGACTTTGGCGATCTTGAGCTTTCTTTAAATTTCTTTAAAGTTTCCCCAAAGATTAAAGAGTTACAACTTGTTACAAAATCCTGTTTAGGATAAAATCATAGTTGAAATTAGTTGAAAATCAACTAAGTTTCTTACTTTCCTGAAACTCTTGAAAAGTTTTTTTTCTACTGTGATTTTACCTCTAAATCTTGGGTGAATGTTTTTAATTGTCTTCTTTCAGTGAAAAATAAATTAAAAATAAAAATAATCATATTTATTTATTAGTTTTAGAAGATATTCTGTTTTTGAAAAATATATTGAGTCCTCAGTTTAGTGCTGCCCTGATTCACATCTCACAAGTCACAAGTTCATTACATTTCAAGTCTTGTTTTTTTTTTTTTATTTGGATGTTAGTAAGCATGATATAAACCCTATTCGGACAGTAATTGTTTCTCATGTGGACATCTGTAAAAATAAATTTGCATGGCACCTTGGGATGCACCGATACTGATACTAGTATTGGTATCGGGCCTGATATCAAGCTCATGTACTTGTACTCGTACTCGTAAAAATACCCCCGATACCAAAGACGGATACCTCATGTGACATAACTGTACGAATTTAGAGGTAGCGCGGCCGCCATTATGGGCTGAAAATACTAATTGGACCACAGAATCCTTCACATCTTACACACCCAAAATCGGTGAATTTCACTGCCAAATCAGAAGCGCAACAGAACAGTTTTTTAAATTAAATCACCAGTAAATTGTATGATCCTACAGTAAATGCTGTATTGTCTTATATATGTTTTGTTTTACCAGTTGTGGAATCAAACCATTCATCCATCTGAGGTAACATAGTTAGCCTACTTTATTATTTCCATTTTATGCAACTTTGCACATTTATTAATAGTAAATTAATAATTAATAAATTTAAGATCATCATGTTTGCAGTGAACAGTATATTTCAGACCTTGTGGAGTATTAATATCTAGGTCTATATATATATATATATATATATATATATATATATATATAGTACATTTAAATGGATCACGCTACAAACATAATGATCTTATAATACATACATGATGCTGTCACGGTTCACAGATACATTGTTTCCTTCTTGTCGCGTGCTCTGTGTTGTGACAGCTGTGGGTGTGTTTGTGCTTGTGTGTGTGAGTGTGTTTGTGGGCGTGTCCAGGCCATGCGGCTCATCAGCGGATCCAGCTGCCGCTCATCATCTCATCACCTGCTACTCATTCTCTCACCCTATATATACTCATCTCATTCTCATCTCCATTGTCAGATCGTTGTTTGGTGTCCTGTGTCGTGAGTGTTTTCGTCTGTTCCTGACCGGAGTTCCTGTTCATCTCGTCTTCAGTTCCAGTTGGTTGTCTACGTTGTTCGTTCTATGTCTGGACCTTGGATTTAATCTTCACGTCACTTCTCGTCACTATCATTCACCTTCAACGGATCATCTCAGTCCCTGCGTCACTGGAAGCCTGCACCATTCATTGACTGTTTGTGTCTCTCTGTTTCTCTTGGAATAAATCTTCATAACTTGCAATTGCTTCCTGTGATTCATCATGACAGAACGATCTGACCATGCTACGGAAGCAGCAAGCGCCCAGCAAACCACCCTAGAGGAGTTTATCAACAGCAACATGCGTCGTATGGATTCCCAGGAGAGAAATCTGAATGAAACCGGGCGAGCTGTGCAGGCTTTAGTGACGCAGGTGTCCGAGCTCACCCAACAGCTCCAGCTTCTCCGTGGTCCCGCTGCGCCGCCCACACCGGCCGTCCTCCCACCTACACCAGAGAACGCCGCCAGTCCCGAACTTCGTCTTCCGGTGCCAGAAGCCTACTCAGGTGAACCTAATTTCTGTAGAGCATTTCTGACACGTTGTTCTATGCATTTCGCTCTACAGCCCATTCCGCACATTTAATACGGAACAGAGTAAGGTGGCTTTTGTGCTCACTCTCCTTACGGGGAAGGCTTCTCTTTGGGGGACGGCGGTGTGGGAGAATCAAGACCCATGCTGCGCCTCGTTCCAGTCACTCGCCGCGGAAATGAAGAGGGTGTTCGACCGGTCGGTCGCTGGGAGAGAAGCCGCCAGGCAGTTGGCGGAACTTCGTCAAGGAGAGAAGTCGGTGTCTGACTATTCCATCGAATTTCGTACACTAGCGGCTGAGTGCCACTGGAACGAGGAGGCGCAGTGGGACATGTTCCTGCATGGGCTGGCTGACCGTGTTCAGCGGGAGATCTACACACTGGACCTTCCGGCTACGTTTAATGAACTCATTGACCTGGCGCTCAGGGTGGACGCTCGGCTGACCAGGGTCGAGCGAAGGATTCCAGCCCAGAGGAGCGCGGAGGGGATTCGCTCCAGCAGCGCGGACACGGTCAGCCCCATTCAAGATCATGAGCCCATGCAGGTGGGTCGAGCTCGGCTTTCCCGGGAGGAGCGGGAGAGGCGGAGGTCCCAAGGACTGTGTTTGTACTGTGGTGGAGCCGGTCATTTCGCCTACAACTGCCCGTTAAAAGGGCAAGCCCGGCAGTAAGTTTGAGGCTACTGTCGGGTGGGATCTCCGCCGGAAAGCCCTCAACCACATCCACCCTCCTCCTGGTGAGACTGGGATGGTCCAATCATCTTCACGACTGCAGTGCACTCCTGGATTCCGGTGCTGAAGGTAACTTTTTGGACAAATCTCTCGCCATAAGACTTCACATTCCTTTCAAACCTCTCACCAACAGTATCGCCGTGCATGCACTCAATGGACAGATTCTCCCCACTATTTTTTACAGCACCGAGAACGTCACCCTGATCACCGCCGGAAATCACACAGAACAGACTTTTTTTCATTTTTGATTCCCCTCAGACCCCCGTTGTCCTTGGCCACCCATGGCTCACCAGACACAACCCCCGGGTAGACTGGATCCAGAACTCCATCGTGGCCTGGAGCGAGCAGTGTCATAAGTCTTGTCTTGTCTCTGCCTGTCCGTCCGTTTCTGTTTCTGTTTTACAGGAGGAAGCAGTGGATCCGTCTAACGTGCCCGTTGAGTACCTTGACCTGAAGGAGGTGTTCAGTAAGTCTAGGGCTGCTTCTCTTCCTCCGCACCGTCCCTACGACTGTGCTATAGACTTATTGCCAGGAAAGTCTCCGCCTAAAGGCAAGTTATATTCACTTTCGGTTCCTGAAAGGGAGGCTATGGAGAAATATATTTCTGATTCACTGGCAGCTGGGTTCATCCGCTCTTCCTCTTCTCCAGCGGGGGCGGGGTTCTTTTTTGTGGGGAAGAAGGACGGGTCCCTGCGACCTTGTATTGACTACCGGGGGTTGAACAACATTACGGTAAAGAATACCTATCCTTTGCCGTTAATGTCTTCAGCTTTCGAGAGGTTGCAGGGAGCGTCCATTTTCACAAAATTGGATTTAAGAAATGCTTATCATTTGGTTCGCATCAGGAAGGGGGATGAATGGAAGACCGCTTTTAACACCCCTAGGGGGCACTTTGAATACTTGGTTATGCCGTTTGGGCTTTCCAACTCCCCAGCGGTCTTCCAGGCACTCGTTAATGACGTGCTGAGAGATATGGTTGATCAGTTCATATATGTCTACCTGGACGACATATTGATTTTTTCCTCTTCTCTCCAGGAGCATGTTCAGCACGTCCGACGAGTGCTTCAGAGGTTGCTAGTGAATGGGCTTTTTGTCAAGGCGGAGAAATGCGTTTTTCATGCACAGTCTGTTCCTTTCCTAGGGTACATCGTGTCGACTGAGGGAGTACGCATGGATCCTGAGAAGGTTAAGGCTGTGGTGGATTGGCCAAGTCCAGATTCCCGTAAGGCCCTACAGAGGTTTCTGGGGTTCGCCAATTTTTACCGGCGGTTCATTCGCAACTTCAGCCAACTAGCCTCGCCTCTGATTGCCTTGACCTCTCCCAAAACTACGTTCAGGTGGTCAGACGCAGCCAAGGCTGCGTTTGCCAAACTGAAGGCCTGCTTCGTTTCAGCCCCCATTCTTGTTGCCCCTGATCCATCACGGCAGTTTGTGGTAGAGGTCGACGCATCAGAGGTGGGGGTAGGTGCAGTGTTATCCCAGCGTTCTTCCTCAGACGATAAGATGCACCCGTGCGCGTTTCTTTCTCATCGATTGTCTCCCGCCGAACGCAACTACGACATTGGTAATAGGGAGTTGCTGGCAGTCAAGTTGGCTTTGGAGGAATGGCGCCATTGGTTGGAGGGTTCTGGGGTGCCTTTCATTGTATGGACCGACCACAAGAATTTAGAATATATCAGAACTGCCAAAAGGTTGAACTCCAGGCAGGCTCGGTGGGCACTTTTTTTCGGACGTTTTGATTTTACTCTCTCGTACCGCCCGGGTTCTAAGAACATCAAACCCGACTCTTTGTCTCGTATTTTTGATCGTTCCGAACGCCCGTCTACTCCCGAGTGTATTTCACCTGAGACGTTAGTGGTCTCCACTCTCACATGGGAGATCGAATCGAGAGTCAAGTCGGCTCTAGAAGGGGTAACGCCTCCGCCCGAGTGTCCACCGAACCGCTTATTCGTGCCGGAGCAACTACGGTCCGTGGTCATTCAATGGGGTCATTGCTCCAACGTAGCGTGTCATCCAGGAGTCAGTCGAACTAAGTTTTTAGTCAAGCAACGATTCTGGTGGCCTCTCATGGCTCGGGACGTCCGCGATTTTGTATTGGCTTGCTCAGCCTGTGCCGTTGGTAAGACTTCCAATCGTTCCCCGGATGGGTTGCTTCAACCGCTGTCAGTCCCTTCGAGACCCTGGTCACATATTTCGCTAGATTTTATCACCGCCCTCCCACCCTCCCAAGGGTACACGGTTGTTTTGACCGTAGTGGACCAATTCTCGAAGGCGGCTCATTTCATACCCTTGCCCAAATTACCATCAGCCAAGGAGACAGCGGTTACAGTCATTGACCACGTCTTTCGGCTTCATGGCCTCCCGATAGACGTGGTTTCTGACAGAGGTCCCCAGTTTGTGTCCAGATTTTGGCAGGAGTTTTGTAGGTTGCTGGGGGCGACGGTTAGTTTGTCCTCAGGGTTTCACCCCCAGAGCAATGGCCAGACTGAGAGAGCCAATCAAGATTTGGAGCGAACGTTGCGATGTCTGGTCTCTAAGAATCCTTCCTCCTGGAGTCAGCAACTTTCGATGGTGGAGTACGCACACAATACTTTACCAGTGTCATCCACGGGCCTATCTCCGTTTGAGTGTAGCGTAGGTTACCAGCCACCTATTTTTCCTAGTCTGGAATCCGAAGTCGCGGTCCCCTCTGCTCACGCCTTTGTCCAGAGGTGTCACCGCACTTGGACGAGAGCCCGAGAGACTCTTCTCCAGGTGAGGGAGCGCACCAAGGCCAAGGCCGATCGCCACCGGTCAAGGCCTCCCGTATACGTCGTTGGTCAAAAAGTGTGGCTTTCAACTAAGAACATTCCTCTCCGATACGTCTCTAATAAGCTTGCTCCCAAATTTATTGGTCCGTTTACTGTCACCAAGATCATTAGTCCGGTGGCAGTCCGCCTCAAACTTCCTCCAGCGTACAGGAGAGTTCACCCCGCCTTCCATGTATCCAAGATCAAACCCGTTTTTCATTCCGATATTAATCCGCCTGCTCCGGTTCCCCCACCGCCGCGACTCGTAGATGGGGAACCTTCCTATTCGGTCAACCGTATTCTGGACTCAAGGCGGAGGGGACGTGGATTTCAGTACTTGGTGGACTGGGAAGGTTACGGTCCGGAGGAGAGGAGTTGGGTTCCTGCCAGAGACATCCTGGATCACACCCTTATCGATGATTACAATCGACAGGTAAGGGAGTCGGGGAACGCCAGGAGGCGTTCCTAGGAGGAGGGGTACTGTCACGGTTCACAGATACATTGTTTCCTTCTTGTCGCGTGCTCTGTGTTGTGACAGCTGTGGGTGTGTTTGTGCTTGTGTGTGTGAGTGTGTTTGTGGGCGTGTCCAGGCCATGCGGCTCATCAGCGGATCCAGCTGCCGCTCATCATCTCATCACCTGCTACTCATTCTCTCACCCTATATATACTCATCTCATTCTCATCTCCATTGTCAGATCGTTGTTTGGTGTCCTGTGTCGTGAGTGTTTTCGTCTGTTCCTGACCGGAGTTCCTGTTCATCTCGTCTTCAGTTCCAGTTGGTTGTCTACGTTGTTCGTTCTATGTCTGGACCTTGGATTTAATCTTCACGTCACTTCTCGTCACTATCATTCACCTTCAACGGATCATCTCAGTCCCTGCGTCACTGGAAGCCTGCACCATTCATTGACTGTTTGTGTCTCTCTGTTTCTCTTGGAATAAATCTTCATAACTTGCAATTGCTTCCTGTGATTCATCATGACAGATGCATTGCTGTGTCTGTAATTCACACTTTTGGACACTTTTGCTTGAATGGACATTAGACAACGCTGCCCACACAGTTGGTTGCATGAATGTCTGCTGTGAATAAAATGGAACATGCTTGGAATAATGAGAATAAATTAATATTTAATGTAGCAATATCCTATTTATTATTTGATTATTTAAATCTCCTGTTTAAAAGCACTAAGACAGACATGTTTTATAGTTAAAAATGGTTTTGTCTTGCATTTTATCTCAAATTGTCATTTTAAAAATGGGGAATCTAGTGGAAATAAGTTAATTCTGCCTCTTATTTACAGGTAAGCATGAAGCTGTTTGGTTTATATTTTTATTGTAATGTAATAGTTATGCTACATATTTTAAAAGGTAGGCTAATGCACACCTGTCGCTGCCAGAATAACTCAGAGATGTGGATTGGGATGGCAATTAAATTACCACATGATTTTGGTGTTTGTCAAAAAATAGTAGTTATTTCGGCTGGGGATTTTTATGCGGGTGGTCAGAGAAAAACACAGACATTCTGGATTCAGACGGCAATAAAATCACAGACTACCCCCTGTAAATGGTGAACATACCTTGTGTCCCCCTGAGAAACAATTACCGTCCAAGTAGGGCTATAGTTATGCTCTCTGTCCTACTTTGTAAATGTGGAAAATGTGCAATAAAACAATAAAAAAATAAACAAAAAATGGTAAAGACATTTAGGGTACGTTTACACGATGTACTAAATACGGAAAAGTTTTTTCTTTGTACAAATGACAACGTTATCAAAACTATCGCCGTTCACACGGATCCACGAAAATGACCAAAACGCATATTGTATTATGCATACCAGACAAGTAGTTGCTGGTGTCATTTTTTAAAGAAAGATTATACAAAGATTATATACATTCTTATAGATTAAGATTATACATAGATTATACACATTCTTATACAGGCTCTCACTCCAAACATGCATGCCTATCCACCTTATTTTTTTACAGTTTACTGCACTTTGATATTCCTCTCGTTATTTCCCTATAGCAGCTGATAAATCAGTAGTCTCGCACATTCACAGAAAAAAACTTATTTCCGCTTTGAAAATTAAGGTGGATAGACTAAACACGCAATACGCATGTGCATGACGTCACCGTTTTCACAGATTCACGTTTTTTGTTCAATTTCCGACAGACTCGATCCGTGCACTTGTGCTACTGACAACAGGACAAATGCATTTCAAATGTTCACATTGAGTAGAATGTTGTTATAATGTTACAGATCATTTTCTTTTGCAAGTAATTACAAGTTTCATCTTGTAAATCTTTGGCATATACAAATGCCACTCAAGAACACCTCAACACCCCCCTATTGAAGATATTGCTTCCATTGACCCCCCACCCTCTCTGCACGAAGAACATGACCACACTTTCAGTTTTTCTGCTTGTTTCTTAGTGACTTACATTGTAGGAAGTCGTTCCTGGTTCTGGGAACAATGTTGGTGAAAGTGACTGTGGAAATCAACAGACATGAAGAGTGTGATTATCATGACAAGAGAAAATTATCCCTGCATCCGTTCCTAAGACATTTCTAATATGATCTTCTACATGATATGAGATGATGGAGGATCATTTCTGAGAGCAGATGAATCTCCAGGACTTTACCTCTGTCAGAGATCTTCTTCAGCTCCTCTTTGCAGAAATCCTCCAGTTTGTCTCTCAGCTGATGGACAGTTTCTCTCACAACAGCAAAAGAGGAGAGAGAACTGAAGGGATCGTCATTTACGTCTGTAGATTCAGGAGGAGCTGAGAGAGACTGGAAACTCTACAGAAAACAGAAATCAAAGCTCATCACCTCCACACTTCAGCCAATAACCTGCACTACTGTCAGATTTGAGCAGCTCTTGTTGATCTTTAGTAACTCTCCTCAATCCAGCACTTTCACAGCATCAGCTTCATTCTTCCCATGTTCATTATATCATGTTAGAGCTGTAAGATCTAGAGTTTGACACTTACACTATATGTGAACTTTCTAGGAAAACACTTGATGATCAAACATCTGCCAATAACATAAATGTAACAGATCAAGAGCATCAATGGAGTCACATGGCAGGGTTGAGTAGATTTGATCAGGAAAAGCAGTTCAAAGGCAACGAGTAGATTGACCATTATTTATAATTTTTGAGCAGTTAGTGGCTCTGAAATTCACAAGCTCAGTTTTTGTGGTTTAAATACACTGAAGCATCCCTAATATACAGCCTCACTTCCTGTTTGAGGACTTCACTGTCAAATTCATTAATGTGTTACTGAAAATTATTATACAAGGTTTCAGCAGGTTTGAAGATTATCTGATTTTTATTACTCAAAATTTGTAGTATAAGTCAAAGTTTGTAAAAAAAAATATAAGAGATGATGGGAAATCTAGCTGAGGGAAACTGAAACTAAAAATAGTTTAAGTATTAATTAAATTTTGAACTGTTTTCTGGAATCTCAATATATCTTTCAGGAAAAAGTTTCCTAAGAGATTTCCAGATATGAACTGCATTTGTAAGTGCGTCTCTTTCAATATAAGAAGATCAGATGAGAGTCTGACTGATGATTATATAATAACCGAACACACAGATCAACACTTCAGTCAACGGCTCATTCTGCTCTCATGAAATGTTTCTCTGTGAGTCTCTTGCTCAAGTCCACTATGATCCTGTTCTTCTAGATCTCTGTTACCTGCAGGAAATGGATGTGATCCTGTGTGTGTGAAAGCTGCTCCAGCTCAGTGTCTCTCCTCCTCAGATCATTGATCTCCTGCTCCAGTCGCTTCAGTCGTCCTTCAGCTCGACTCACTGCAGTCTTTTCCTGATCTCTGATCCGCTGTGTGGCCTCAGAGCGGCTTCTCTCAATGGAGCGGATGAGCTCAGTGAAGATCCTCTGACTGTCCTCCACTGCTGTCTGTGCAGAGCGCTGTTAGGACACACATCACAATCACACAGTGGCTTCAGTGAGTCCTGACTGAGACTTCTCAAACTTCTCTTCTTCTCCAGACTCACCTTATGAGACTCCACAGCCTCTCTCAGCTGCTGAAGATCTTTCTCTCTCTGCTGGATCCTCTGCTGGAACAACCTCTGCGTCTCCTTCAGCTGGTGCTAAAGGACAAACCAATAACCGGAGAAACATCACATAAATCATCAAGTAAACAGATATGAATCCAGTATCAGTAAAGTGCTGAGATTGAGGGGTTAAAGATCTTTCATGATAAGGTTATAGGTTCATTCATAAGTGTCAGCATTATTTCATCAATGTCTAGTTTTATATGGATAGTTCACCCAGAAATTTATTTTTTTGTCTTTTCATGTCTTTTCAAACTTGTTTCTCTTTCAGAAAACAAATGAATATATTCTGAATAATGTCTCTGTTTCTAGAGCCCAAATCAAATATGGTGACAAGTCAATAACATCAAACCTCAGTGGCTCATGCATGCCACCTTATTTGATTTTTCTAATTGCTTCAGAAGACTAAGGCTGCATCCAAAATCGCACACTCTCTTGAATATATAATTTCTCTGTGATCAATAAAAAAGTATGTTCTATATAGTTGTCATGATTCTTGTCTATGGTCCCTGTATCTCCTCTGTTTGTGCACCTCATGTTCCCCTGCTGCTCCCCTTGTTTGTTACCATGGACAATCATTGGACCACACCCCCTTGTTAACTCGTTATCTTGTTTAGCTTGTTTGTACCTGTGTATAAGTAGTCCCTGTGTTTCACTCATTCCCTGTGAAGTTTTGTCTAGCGTTACAGCTGCAACTCTGAGTGTTTTTCCCGTTTTCTTGTGTATTACCTTGGACTGCTTATCATCATCGTGTTTGTTTGTTGCCTGCCCTATTAAATCTCTGCCTGTTTACTGGATTACTCTGCCTTGTCTGCTGCCTGCCCTGACCCATTGCCTGTCCCCATTTATGATTCATCTCTGCCTTGGGCATTGTTATTGCTGGTGTTTGACCCTTGCCTGTACGACTACGATTATCTTAATAAATCTTGCATTTAGATCCTCAGTCTTCGTGTCCCTGTGCAGTTCATAACAGAAAACTTCGCCGCCATGGATGTAGCAGGTGGTTATCAAGACCCGGTGAGCATTCTTTGTTCTATCTCTCAAAATGGCTGCCCCATGGAGGAATATGTGGAGTACTTGGTAGCTTACTGCCATCTTGCACCATTGGATGAGGTAATGATTATGACAACTGATGCCAGAGGGAGGTCCCAGCTGGACCCTGGCACAGTATTTGGACTTTGCCCTGCTGCTGTGTGGTTCTTCCTTCACTGTGGTGAGGTGGAGGAGGACCCATTGCCTAAACACTTTTTGGGGAGGGGCAACACTCACCAAGCTCCAGTGGCCATGGAGCTTGGCCCATTACAGTCACCAGCATGGCCAGTTCAGAGGAGCGCTAGCCCTGTGTTATATGTACCTTCCCGTCCTGTAGTTCCTGCATCAGAGCCTGTTCACAACATGGCTGCCACTTCAGAGCCAGTTCACAACATGGCTGCCATGTCAGAGTCTCCAATCAAGATGGCCACCATTCCTGAGCCCAGTCAAGTCACAGTTGATCTATGTGAGTCAAGTCACAGTTGATTTTCGTGAGCCAAGTAAAGTCACAGTTGATCTTTGTGAATCCTGTCAAGTCACAGCTGATCTTTGTGAATCCAGTCCAGTCTCCGCTGACATTCCAAAGTCTCATCCCGTCATGGCCATCAAGCCTGTGTCTACGGACAAGATGGTCGCTCTGCCAGTGTCTACGGACAAGATGGCTGCTCCTCCTGAGCCTTCCGCCAAGATGGCTGCCATGCCTGAGCCCTCAGCCAAGATGGCTACCATGCCTGAGCCCCCAGAGATTGCAGCGCTGGCAATTATGGCCACAGCCATCTGGTGTGTGTGGGGTGCACACACATCGGTTCCAGCCCATGAGACCGCTCCAGAGTCTGCTCCAGGTCATGAGTCTGCTCCAGTCCTTGAATCCACCCCAGAGCCTACTCCAGTTCTTGAATCGCTCCAGCCCATGAATCTGCTCCAGAGCCCGTTCCAGTCCTTGAATCTGCTCCAGAGCCCACTCCAGTCCACATTCACTCCCGAGTCCACTCTAGAGTTCGCTGCTGTCCCAGAGCCCAGCCTTGTGAACCCTGAGTTCCCTGTCTGCCTTGATATGACCACGGAGGTCGTCCCTGAGTTCCCTGCCTGAACTATTACAACTACAGAGGTCGTCCCTGAGTCCCGTCAGCCCTGATGTGACCACGAGGGTGGTAGCTGAGTTTCCTGTCTGCCTCAATACGACCAGGTCACTGGAGGTCACTCTGGTTTTAGCTAGTCAGCTGTGTTGGCCTCTAGATTCATCTGCTCCGCCGTGGGGGTCTTCAAGCCTGGCTGCACTGCTGTGGTGGTCATCCGTTTACTGGATTACTCTGCCTTGTCTGCTGCCTGCCCTGACCCATTGCCTGTCCCCATTTACGATTCATCTCTGCCTTGGACATTGTTATTGCTGGTGTTTGACCCTTGCCTGTACGACTACGATTATCTTAATAAATCCTGCATTTAGATCCTCAACCTTTGTGTCCTTGTGCAGTTCGTAACAATAGTATGGTTGTAATCTGGACATACTTCATTGACCACGTTGTCATTATCATGTGATCTAACAGTGTCAATTGCATCACTTCACTGCCATTCACAACCACAAATCTCCCACAAATCTCCCACACTTCAGAATCTCTGTAGTAGTTGGTAATCTGGGAACTTTTTGTCTACTTTTATGAGTTTTGTGAATTAGGACATACTACTATTGTCACATACTGTTTGAGCTACTATTACAGTAGGGAAGTATGCGATTTCAGATGCAGCCTTAGATTAACCACCTTTGAGTTGTATGAATTTCTTTTATGCTACCTTAATGTCCTTTTTGTTCATTTTGAACTACTGGTTTAAAGGGGTTCTGTTATATATATATATATATATATATATTTTTTTTTTTTTTTTAATCTTTCTTTAGTATGTAATGTTGCTGCTGAGTATGAAAAAGGTCTGCAAATTTACTAAGTCACTTCAAAGGTACAATTCCTGAACTCCCTGACAAACCTCCATTGCAGTTTTCTTCCGGGAACGAACACGTCACAATTCTTTTCTTTTTTTTAAATTCTTTATTTTAAAATGGACAATGCACATTAATTAAAATGAACACTCAAGTCCATCATGTAAATGTGCCAGATTTAGCCGTACAGGCATGTTTTCATCTATGGTCCCTGGGAGGTTGATGGTAATGAAGTCCATAAAACATAAAAATAATATAAAACACATTCCAGCAAACATACCTATAACAGAGCATATAAATACAAATACAAAATGATTTTTAAATATGAGATACAAACCACTTCTCCAAATTATGAAGACATGATTGATAATGTTTACTGTTTTATCGATGCAGAAAAGGATGTAATATTTCTTAATTCTGCAGGTATTGTATTCCAGGTATGTGCAGCTCTATACGAAAACGCTGACTGCTCAAAAGCACATTTTCTATGGTATTACACAATCCTGATTTTGTCTAATTAACTCATTTAGCGAGTTTGTTTGCCCATATAATCTTATATGATAATTATATAATCATATATAATATAATTTAAATAATAAATTATATAATATAATTATATAATCATATAATCTTCTTTAAGGTATTAGGTTAGCTTATTTGGCTCGCTGTCTACTGATAAGGGGCTTGATGAAGCAGCTTCAACTCGAGTTTTGAAATACCCACACAGTGAATAAATTTAAGATATGATGATTATATAGGGCAAGGGAATTTGGGGAGATGGAGGGATGCTGGAACAGCTGAGACTGAAGAGAGGTGAGCAGCTGCGTATATGCTCTGGCTGTTGATTGGAAGATTAGATGGGCTCGCTCCTCCCTAAAATTACATTTAGAAACTTCACTAAGTAGAGGTATCTGCAAATTCATATTTTCCCAGTTTAAAAAAATCATATTTAGTTAAAATTTAACATTGATGATATAAATTAGAACTTTTATCCAATATTTTCAAAGCCTGTTTATAGAATCTTTCTATTGATTATAATGTAGTCCCACCTGTCTGCATATGTGAAAAGATCATGGCATTAATATTAATATTTAATATAATTTTATTCCCAACTTCTTTTTTTTAAAAACTTTTATAAATGTAATTTGTGAATCTATTATTATGCCTATTATTATTATATATTATAATTCTTCTGCAGCTTGCTTTTTGCTTTTAGCATGCTAAACATATACAGGTGCTGGTCATATAATTAGAATATCATCAAAAAGTTGATTTATTTCACTAATTCCATTCAAAAAGTGAAACTTGTATATTATATTCATTCATTACACACAGACTGATATATTTCAAATGTTTATTTATTTTAATTTTGATGATTATAACTGACAACTAAGGAAAATCCCAAATTCAGTATCTCAGAAAATTAGAATAATGTGAAAAGGTTCAATACTGAAGACACCTGGTGCCACACTCTAATCAGCTAATTAACTCAAAACACCTGCAAAGGCCTATAAATGGTCTCTCAGTCTAGTTCTGTGGGCTACACAATCATGGGGAAGACTGCTGACTTGACAGTTGTCCAAAAGACGACCATTGACACCTTGCACAAGGAGGGCAAGACACAAAATGTCATTGCAAAAGAGGCTGGCTGTTCACAGAGCTCTGTGTCCAAGCACATTAATAAAGAGGCGAAGGGAAGGAAAAGATGTGGTAGAAAAAAAGTGTACAAGCAATAGGGATAACCGCACCCTGGAGAGGATTGTGAAACAAAACCCATTCAAAAATGTGGGGAGATTCACAAAGAGTGGACTGCAGCTGGAGTCAGTGCTTCAAGAACCACTACGCACAGACGTATGCAAGACATGGGTTTCAGCTGTCGCATTCCTTGTGTCAAGCCACTCTTGAACAACAGACAGCGTCAGAAGCGTCTCGCCTGGGCTAAAGACAAAAAGGACTGGACTGCTGCTGAGTGGTCCAAAGTTATGTTCTCTGATGAAAGTAAATTTTGCATTTCCTTTGGAAATCAGGGTCCCAGAGTCTGGAGGAAGAGAGGAGAGGCACACAGTCCACGTTGCTTGAGGTCCAGTGTAAAGTTTCCACAGTCAGTGATGGTTTGGGGTGCCATGTCATCTGCTGGTGTTGGTCCACTGTGTTTTCTGAGGTCCAAGGTCAACGCAGCCGTATACCAGGAAGTTTTAGAGCACTTCATGCTTCTTGCTGCTGACCAACTTTATGGAGATGCAGATTTCATTTTCCAACAGGACTTGGCACCTGCACACAGTGCCAAAGCTACCAGTACCTGGTTTAAGGACCATGGTATCCCTGTTCTTAATTGGCCAGCAAACTCGCCTGACCTTAACCCCATAGAAAATCTATGCAGTATTGTGAAGAGGAAGATGCAATATGCCAGACCCAACAATGCAGAAGAGCTGAAGGCCACTATCAGAGCAACCTGGGCTCTAACACCTGAGCAGTGCCACAGACTGATCGACTCCATGCCACACCGCATTGCTGCAGTAATTCAGGCAAAAGGAGCCCCAACTAAGTATTGAGTGCTGTACATGCTCATACTTTTCATGTTCAAACTTTTCAGTTGGCCAAAATTTCTAAAAATCCTTTCTTTGTATTGGTCTTAAGTAATGTTCTAATTTTCTGAGATACTGAATTTGGGATTTTCCTTAGTTGTCAGTTATAATCATCAAAATTAAAAGAAATAAACATTTGAAATATATCAGTCTGTGTGTAATGTGTGAATGAATATAATATACAAGTTTCACTTTTTGAATGGAATTAGTGAAATAAATCAACTTTTTGATGATATTCTAATTATATGACCAGCACCTGTATAACTGTATCATCAGCATACATCTGACAATTAACAGTAAATGCACAAACGTCTGGCAGAACATTAATATACAAACTGAACAACAAAGGACCCAATATTGAACCTTGGGGAACACCAACAGAATGATTTGCTATTTGTGAAGTTTTATTGCCTATCTAATTTATTCCTCAATACACAATATTCCTCATTTAAATAATCCCCTCATAAGACATAAGCAAAATAAAGGAGCGAGTCCTGGTTGTGTTAGTAGTGTGTTGTCATGATGTCCAAGAGACACTGTTTTAACCACCCCAAATCTAAACCCCTTTTTCAGCCTTCCTAATGCAGATTAACTTGATGGTTAAAATGTACTTTAAACACTATTTCTCAACAGTTCACAACATCAATCTTTTATTGTGTTCTCACCATTTTTATAATGACTGCTTTCTGAACCATGCAGTACGATGCAGGTCAGATGTTATGAATGAAGTTACAAATGTAGGTTTGGGAGGAGCCTAATCATTCAGTCCTGTCAATCATCATTATGAGCATATATAAGCAGTAGTTATTGTGTCGTCCCAGTGACAACTCTTCCGGCATCTCTCCACCTCCCCATCACTGGTTATGATAAGGCGTGTTACATTTCCGACACACACTCTAAGCAGTAGACCAATCACAACAGACTGGGACCAGCTGACCAAACGGAACAGACTGTGATTTTTGGAAGGCAGGTTATAAACAAACTGAAACTAAAACAGTGTTCAGACAGAGAGGGTGAAAACAGACATTAAATGATGTAAACGTATTCTAGTAGACCCCATTAACAAAATTATGAGCCTGTAAATGATCATAACAGGACCTCTTTAAGTTCATACCTGTTTCTCTGTCCTCTGTGCTGCAACTGATACAGTGTCGTGGTTTTTATGTTCATCCATCGTACACAGAAGACATATACACTTCTGATCAGTGCGGCAGAAAACCTCAAGGATCTTGTCGTGTTTTGGGCAGATCATCTCCTGCAGTCGTCCAGTGGCTTCAGTCAGATTGTGTCTCTTTCCTTTAAACAAACTCTCATGTTGTTCAAGGTGATTCTGACAGTAAGAGTTCAGACACACCAGACAGGATTTGACGGCTTTGTGTTTTCTTCCAGTACAGACGTCACACTGCACATCTCCAGCTCCAGCATAACAGTCAGCAGGAAGTTTAATCTTCTTCAGTTTCTCCACCAGTTCAGCCAGAATGGTGTTTTTAGCTAAAGCAGGTCTTGGACTGAAGGTCTGTCTGCACTGAGGACAGCTGTAGACTCTCTTCTCATCCTCCTGATCCCAGCAGCCTGTAATACAGATCTTACAGTAACTGTGTCCACAGGGAATGGTCACTGGATCCTTCAGGAGATCCAGACACACTGGACACCTGAACTCATCCTGAGAAAATCTGGCTTCTGCCATTTTACAGCATGAATACAGAGACACAAACACACAACAGCTCAACTACACTTCAGTTTCACTTTCTCTGAACTCAGATGTTTCCTGTTTCCTGGTTCTGTGTTTGAGTTATGTGTGTAAAACAGGCGTGTCTGTAAAGCAGCTTCCTCATTCCTGGTCCTGAAAAACCTCATTGCTGCTAAGTTTTTAGTTTTCATGTGTGTTCCCACACACAGTGGGTCTCATTCATGAAACACGAGCAGAACGAATTTGTGTGTAAATCGTGTATAAAGTGGTTCTGGCGTAAATTTTCGGATTCATTAAAATGTTCGTATTTCCCAAATGTTAGTTGGTACGAAAGAAATTTACACCTGCTCCGAACGTTTTGCTTATTAATAAGGCTGCATTTTAATTCACCTTAATAAGGTACATATTTACACAGCATTTTGAAAAAAATATTATATATAGTAATTACAAACGTTTTTTCTTTTTACTTTTATTGTGAGAGCCAGTAATAGCATTTGCAAACGGAGCACTTTAATCAAATAATTAATTGATTTCAATAGGGCTGGGCAAACTAATGGCCCCTTAATTGTTATGGAAATTGCTTCCTATAAAATGGCCAAAATCCTTCATTTGGTGTCATAATATGATGCCCATATATAGTTGTCAGTCGGATTTAATGGGCGGGATTTATGGTAATTGAGAATGAGCGTGCACGCGCGTCCCATTTACGACTGATTGGAATTCATTAACACACACACACATTTCACTATCACTTCTGACGTTTACGAAGTATTTGTGAATCAGGAGAAGAGTTTTTGGGAAGGTCTCTTTACGCGCAAATCACTCACATATTTACTCGTATATTTACGAATGTTTCATGAATGAGACCCACTGTGTTTAATCAGTGTCAGACGCAGATGGGAGTTTTACTTACTCAAATATGTTCTAAGGGCAGAAAGGAAAATGATTGGTTTACAGATTCAACCAATGAAATTGAAGCAGAGGCGGGATCAGGTTTTTTTTTTTTTTTTTAATTTGGCGGGATTCTAGATACGTTAGACTGTTGATAGAAGATCGCGGGTTTTGTAGAGGTAAGTGAATTTACAATATATTTTGTTAAAATTCTGAGATAAACGGCCTCTAAAGTGTACTAAGATAATTGGGGAACATTGAAAATGCACAGAACTATCATCGTCTAATATCGGATCATTTGTATTTTGATTCGACTGCTAACTCCACTGCACCTAAGCTGCTAATGGTCTAAATGGGGTTAAACATGATTTTCCAATACTACCCAGCTGTCTGTAAAGCCGATAAATGCGAAGACGGAACGGAAATAATTTCATATCGATGTTATTTTTGGTCTACTATGCTGCTTTTAAAGCAGGAGTTACACCGTGTGTACACCAGACGCGATCTTTTATCGCGGCGCGGCGACAGCTAAAAGCTGTCTACACTGAAAAAGACGATCTTTGCAAAGCAAAGCAGGTGGACAGAAATAGAACGGGGAATCCGTTTGCGGTCGGGATTTGAGTCGCTGCTCTCTGGGCTGCAGTACTCAATAGATTCATTTTACTGTGTTATTTTAGTGTACTATATGCTGCTCTCTGGGCTGCAGTACTCAATAGATTCATTTTACTGTGTTATTTTAGTGTACTATATGCTGCTCTCTGGGCTGCAGTACTCAATAGATTCATTTTACTGTGTTATTTTAGTGTACTATATGCTGCTCTCAGGGCTGCAGTACTCAATAGATTCATTTTACTGTGTTATTTTAGTGTACTATATGCTGCTCTCAGGGCTGCAGTATTCAATAGATTCATTTTACTGTGTTATTTTAGTGTACTATATGCTGCTCTCAGGGCTGCAGTTCTCAATAGATTCATATCGCTGTTATTTTAGTGTACTATATGTTGCTCTCTGGGCTGCAGTACTCAATAGATTCATTTTACTGTGTTATTTTAGTGTACTATATGCTGCTCTCAGGGCTGCAGTACTCAATAGATTCATTTTACTGTGTTATTTTAGTGTACTATATGCTGCTCTCTGGGCTGCAGTACTCAATAGATTCATATCGCTGTTATTTTAGTGTACTATATGCTGCTCTCAGGGCTGCAGTACTCAATAGATTCATTTTACTGTGTTATTTTAGTGTACTATATGCTGCTCTCAGGGCTGCAGTACTCAATAGATTCATTTTACTGTGTTATTTTAGTGTACTATATGCTGCTCTCAGGGCTGCAGTACTCAATAGATTCATATCGCTGTTATTTTAGTGTACTATATGCTGCTCTCAGGGCTGCAGTACTCAATAGATTCATTTTACTGTGTTATTTTAGTGTACTATATGCTGCTCTCAGGGCTGCAGTACTCAATAGATTCATTTTACTGTGTTATTTTAGTGTACTATATGCTGCTCTCTGGGCTGCAGTACTCAATAGATTCATTTTACTGTGTTATTTTAGTGTACTATATGCTGCTCTCAGGGCTGCAGTACTCAATAGATTCATTTTACTGTGTTATTTTAGTGTACTATATGCTGCTCTCAGGGCTGCAGTATTCAATAGATTCATTTTACTGTGTTATTTTAGTGTACTATATGCTGCTCTCAGGGCTGCAGTTCTCAATAGATTCATATCGCTGTTATTTTAGTGTACTATATGTTGCTCTCTGGGCTGCAGTACTCAATAGATTCATTTTACTGTGTTATTTTAGTGTACTATATGCTGCTCTCAGGGCTGCAGTACTCAATAGATTCATTTTACTGTGTTATTTTAGTGTACTATATGCTGCTCTCTGGGCTGCAGTACTCAATAGATTCATATCGCTGTTATTTTAGTGTACTATATGCTGCTCTCAGGGCTGCAGTACTCAATAGATTCATTTTACTGTGTTATTTTAGTGTACTATATGCTGCTCTCAGGGCTGCAGTACTCAATAGATTCATTTTACTGTGTTATTTTAGTGTACTATATGCTGCTCTCAGGGCTGCAGTACTCAATAGATTCATATCGCTGTTATTTTAGTGTACTATATGCTGCTCTCAGGGCTGCAGTACTCAATAGATTCATTTTACTGTGTTATTTTAGTGTACTATATGCTGCTCTCAGGGCTGCAGTACTCAATAGATTCATTTTACTGTGTTATTTTAGTGTACTATATGCTGCTCTCAGGGCTGCAGTACTCAATAGATTCATTTTACTGTGTTATTTTAGTGTACTATATGCTGCTCTCAGGGCTGCAGTTCTCAATAGATTCATATTGCTGTTATTTTAGTGTACTATATGCTGCTCTCAGGGCTGCAGTTCTCAATAGATTCATATCGCTGTTATTTTAGTGTACTATATGCTGCTCTCAGGGCTGCAGTTCTCAATAGATTCATATCGCTGTTATTTTAGTGTACTATATGCTGCTCTCAGGGCTGCAGTACTCAATAGATTCATTTTACTGTGTTATTTTAGTGTACTATATGCTGCTCTCAGGGCTGCAGTACTCAATAGATTCATTTTACTGTGTTATTTTAGTGTACTATATGCTGCTCTCAGGGCTGCAGTACTCAATAGATTCATATCGCTGTTATTTTAGTGTACTATATGCTGCTCTCAGGGCTGCAGTTCTCAATAGATTCATATTGCTGTTATTTTAGTGTACTATATGCTGCTCTCAGGGCTGCAGTTCTCAATAGATTCATATCGCTGTTATTTTAGTGTACTATATGCTGCTCTCAGGGCTGCAGTACTCAATAGATTCATTTTACTGTGTTATTTTAGTGTACTATATGCTGCTCTCAGGGCTGCAGTACTCAATAGATTCATTTTACTGTGTTATTTTAGTGTACTATATGCTGCTCTCAGGGCTGCAGTACTCAATAGATTCATATCGCTGTTATTTTAGTGTACTATATGCTGCTCTCAGGGCTGCAGTACTCAATAGATTCATATCGCTGTTATTTTAGTGTACTATATGCTGCTCTCAGGGCTGCAGTACTCAATAGATTCATATCGCTGTTATTTTAGTGTACTATATGCTGCTCTCAGGGCTGCAGTACTCAATAGATTCATATCGCTGTTATTTTAGTGTACTATATGCTGCTCTCAGGGCTGCAGTACTCAATAGATTCATATCGCTGTTATTTTAGTGTACTATATGCTGCTCTCAGGGCTGCAGTACTCAATAGATTCATATCGCTGTTATTTTAGTGTACTATATGCTGCTCTCAGGGCTGCAGTACTCAATAGATTCATTTTACTGTGTTATTTTAGTGTACTATATGCTGCTCTCAGGGCTGCAGTACTCAATAGATTCATATCGCTGTTATTTTAGTGTACTATATGCTGCTCTCAGGGCTGCAGTACTCAATAGATTCATATCGCTGTTATTTTAGTGTACTATATGCTGCTCTCAGGGCTGCAGTACTCAATAGATTCATATCGCTGTTATTTTAGTGTACTATATGCTGCTCTCAGGGCTGCAGTTCTCAATAGATTAATTTTACTGTGTTATTTTAGTGTACTATATGCTGCTCTCAGGGCTGCAGTACTCAATAGATTCATTTTACTGTGTTATTTTAGTGTACTATATGCTGCTCTCAGGGCTGCAGTACTCAATAGATTCATTTTACTGTGTTATTTTAGTGTACTATATGCTGCTCTCAGGGCTGCAGTACTCAATAGATTCATATCGCTGTTATTTTAGTGTACTATATGCTGCTCTCAGGGCTGCAGTACTCAATAGATTCATATCGCTGTTATTTTAGTGTACTATATGCTGCTCTCAGGGCTGCAGTACTCAATAGATTCATTTTACTGTGTTATTTTAGTGTACTATATGCTGCTCTCAGGGCTGCAGTACTCAATAGATTCATATCGCTGTTATTTTAGTGTACTATATGCTGCTCTCAGGGCTGCAGTACTCAATAGATTCATATCACTGTTATTTTAGTGTACTATATGCTGCTCTCAGGGCTGCAGTACTCAATAGATTCATTTTACTGTGTTATTTTAGTGTACTATATGCTGCTCTCAGGGCTGCAGTATTCAATAGATTCATATCGCTGTTATTTTAGTGTACTATATGCTGCTCTCAGGGCTGCAGTATTCAATAGATTCATATCGCTGTTATTTTAGTGTACTATATGCTGCTCTCAGGGCTGCAGTACTCAATAGATTCATTTTACTGTGTTATTTTAGTGTACTATATGCTGCTCTCAGGGCTGCAGTTCTCAATAGATTCATATCGCTGTTATTTTAGTGTACTATATGCTGCTCTCAGGGCTGCAGTACTCAATAGATTCATATCGCTGTTATTTTAGTGTACTATATGCTGCTCTCAGAGCTGCAGTACTCAATAGATTCATTTTACTGTGTTATTTTAGTGTACTATATGCTGCTCTCAGGGCTGCAGTACTCAATAGATTCATTTTACTGTGTTATTTTAGTGTACTATATGCTGCTCTCAGGGCTGCAGTACTCAATAGATTCATATCACTGTTATTTTAGTGTACTATATGCTGCTCTCAGGGCTGCAGTACTCAATAGATTCATATCACTGTTATTTTAGTGTACTATATGCTGCTCTCAGGGCTGCAGTACTCAATAGATTCATTTTACTGTGTTATTTTAGTGTACTATATGCTGCTCTCAGGGCTGCAGTACTCAATAGATTCATATCACTGTTATTTTAGTGTACTATATGCTGCTCTCAGGGCTGCAGTACTCAATAGATTCATATCACTGTTATTTTAGTGTACTATATGCTGCTCTCAGGGCTGCAGTACTCAATAGATTCATATCGCTGTTATTTTAGTGTACTATATGCTGCTCTCAGGGCTGCAGTACTCAATAGATTCATATCGCTGTTATTTTAGTGTACTATATGCTGCTCTCAGGGCTGCAGTACTCAATAGATTCATATCGCTGTTATTTTAGTGTACTATATGCTGCTCTCAGAGCTGCAGTACTCAATAGATTCATTTTACTGTGTTATTTTATTGTACTATATGCTGCTCTCAGGGCTGCAGTACTCAATAGATTCATTTTACTGTGTTATTTTAGTGTACTATATGCTGCTCTCAGGGCTGCAGTACTCAATAGATTCATATCGCTGTTATTTTAGTGTACTATATGCTGCTCTCAGAGCTGCAGTACTCAATAGATTCATTTTACTGTGTTATTTTAGTGTACTATATGCTGCTCTCAGGGCTGCAGTACTCAATAGATTCATTTTACTGTGTTATTTTAGTGTACTATATGCTGCTCTCAGGGCTGCAGTACTCAATAGATTCATATCGCTGTTATTTTAGTGTACTATATGCTGCTCTCAGGGCTGCAGTTCTCAATAGATTCATATCACTGTTATTTTAGTGTACTATATGCTGCTCTCAGGGCTGCAGTATTCAATAGATTCATATCGCTGTTATTTTAGTGTACTATATGCTGCTCTCAGGGCTGCAGTACTCAATAGATTCATTTTACTGTGTTATTTTAGTGTACTATATGCTGCTCTCAAGGCTGCAGTACTCAATAGATTCATTTTACTGTGTTATTTTAGTGTACTATATGCTGCTCTCAGGGCTGCAGTACTCAATAGATTCATTTTACTGTGTTATTTTAGTGTACTATATGCTGCTCTCTGGGCTGCAGTACTCAATAGATTCATTTTACTGTGTTATTTTAGTGTACTATATGCTGCTCTCAAGGCTGCAGTACTCAATAGATTCATTTTACTGTGTTATTTTAGTGTACTATATGCTGCTCTCAGGGCTGCAGTTCTCAATAGATTCATATCACTGTTATTTTAGTGTACTATATGCTGCTCTCAGGGCTGCAGTATTCAATAGATTCATATCGCTGTTATTTTAGTGTACTATATGCTGCTCTCAGGGCTGCAGTACTCAATAGATTCATTTTACTGTGTTATTTTAGTGTACTATATGCTGCTCTCTGGGCTGCAGTACTCAATAGATTCATTTTACTGTGTTATTTTAGTGTACTATATGCTGCTCTCAGGGCTGCAGTACTCAATAGATTCATATCGCTGTTATTTTAGTGTACTATATGCTGCTCTCAGGGCTGCAGTACTCAATAGATTCATTTTACTGTGTTATTTTAGTGTACTATATGCTGCTCTCAGGGCTGCAGTACTCAATAGATTCATATCGCTGTTATTTTAGTGTACTATATGCTGCTCTCAGGGCTGCAGTACTCAATAGATTCATTTTGCTGTGTTATTTTAGTGTACTATATGCTGCTCTCAGGGCTGCAGTACTCAATAGATTCATATCGCTGTTATTTTAGTGTACTATATGCTGCTCTCAGGGCTGCAGTACTCAATAGATTCATTTTACTGTGTTATTTTAGTGTACTATATGCTGCTCTCAGGGCTGCAGTACTCAATAGATTCATATCGCTGTTATTTTAGTGTACTATATGCTGCTCTCAGGGCTGCAGTTCTCAATAGATTCATATGACTATTTTATACTGCTTCATGTACCACTGCAGAGTAGCACAATACCTGCGTGACTTATCATAGACATGTTGCTCTTGAAGCACGAGAGCTTATTTTATTAGGACCTGAGCACTGATGGTGTGAGGACCCTATTGTAATTGCTCAGTAAATTATTCTTGTTCTCTGAAATCATTTTTGAGGGCCTAAACATTCTCGAAAACTCATGAAACTTTGCACACGTGTCAGAAGTGGTGGAAATGTATGTCTCATATGGGTTTCACAATTAGGTGTGGCAAAATGGCTTGATAGCGGCACCTTCAAAATGTCAATTAAGCACAGTTCATGCTACGTTTAACGTACAAGTATGAAATTCGGTTGCCCACCGGTTTTCCTAAAGCCACCGGGTGCAAAGGCCCTTTCATCACTGCTTGCAGCTTTAATTTTATCCTAATATTTGATGCTTTAAGATTGGTGTCATTGTTCACCATAGGTAATGCTAATGTTTCCAATGTTTTATTATCAGCTTATTCCTCTGCTTTCAAGGAGCATTTCTTTCTGAGAAAAATGAATGGTAAGTATGCTTTTTTTTTTTGTAATGTGCATTAGCTAGGCTACCTGTATACAATGTATTTTAATAAACAATAAAGGGAAAAGGGTGTAGTCTAAGACTACAAGAGTACTTTATAGGCCTGTATTTTCTGTAGAAAATGTTATTCTGTGATCTTTGCACATTATTTCAACACTAAAATATAGAATATTAAAACAATAGCTTAAAAACATTTAAATAAGGGGAAAATAATCGTTTATGCAGTCTTACAAATTATGAAGTCTGGAGGACTGCATGGAAGAGGCATCGGAAGGATTGGACCCTATCCACTTTACATGGAGAGTTTTGAATCCCTCATAGAAAACAACGAAGTATCTGATGAGGTAACATTTCTCTTGTATTTTATAATTCAACTTGTGTGTAAGAAATGTTTTAAAGAGAAAGTTCACCCTCGAGCTGCACGATTCTGCTCTCTGATGAACTATATGTTGCTCTCAGGGCTGCAGTTCTCAATAGATTCATTTTACTGTGTTATTTTTTAGTGTACTAGAGTACTATACATTGATCTTGGAAAATAAAACTGAATTGACTTCCATAGCATAATTTTCATTTTTGGGTGAACTATCCCTTTTATGCATGCAAGTTAGTTTGGATAAAATCATTAGAAATATAAATGTAAGGCATTCAGAAGTTTTATTCTTTTCACAGTTCACAATTTCTCCTCAAAACACTACTTTTGAAAGCTTAAACTCAAAATTCTCAAAACAAGTTTGCTATCACTTTTAGCATTTGTAATTTTGTGATTTTTCTTTTTTTTCTCTTTGTTCTTTGGTTGATGCCTCCTTAGATAATGGATGCTTTGTTCCATCTGTTCAGCAGGGTAAGATGTTAACTAAACTAATTTGAACATTTTCTATATAATGGTAAGACAACAGTCTAATCTAACACACCTGAGTATTTTATCATGTATTGTGAAAATGTCTTGACGTATTGTGATATATATTTTCGATATGGCCCAACCCTGCCAGGAGTATTTTCAATACAAGAATTATTGGAACAGTACCAGCAACACTTGTGAATGAAGACATCAAAATGGTCATAAAATGGTCGCTGGTATTGTTCGGATAATTTTTTTCATGCACTTCGTTGACCTTGTGAAGTTGCACTTATTTTAAAAATTATTGTCAATACCTTTAATTTTTTTGTTTAGAAGCGGCCAGATGTTTTGGCCATCAATAATCAGACCCTGGGTCACATTCTGGAGGGTGACACCCGGGCTAGGAGCAGTTATTTTACGAAGGTAAGAAGTACCCTGACAAAACTTGAAAAGCCAGTTCTTACCAGTGTTACAGGTATAACTAATATAGACAAATATTCATTGCTAGTCTCACACAATAGTTTTTAATTTGCTCTTACTGAAATAAAGGTATTACATACATTTCATTTTACATTCATAATTTTTCTTTCCTTTTAAGAAGAACATATTTGAAAATAAAACTGAGGTTGTTGGTCCCTTTTTGGAGGACGGGAATCATTGGACTTTTTTTGTAAGTTACTTACCAAGTAACTATGTACATATTATAAACATGTCAAACATATTGGCTCCCAGTGAAACATATTTGTTTTTTTCTAGCACTGCAGCATTGTTGACCGTACAATTACATACCTTAATTCACTTGGGGAAACAGATGAACAATACAACAAAATAGCAGAAAACTGGAGGTACAGGCATTTTTTAACCCCAAAAAACAAAATTACATTTTTGTTTTTCTATGTAAACTTTATTTTACACATCTACATTAAATATTTTAATCTTTATCTACATTTCAGCACATTTGCTGCTTCAAAAGGCTACCAGGGGCCATGGAAAAGAGTTCTCAGGAAACATAGCTTACAGCATGATAGCATTTCATGTGGTGTTTTCACAGCTGTGGTAAAATGCTTTTCATTTTTTATTATTATTATTATTACTACTACAAATCATTGTCAGTTTTTTGGATCATGAAACTGTTGTCACTTGTAATGATATTGTATATATTCCACATGACTAATTGGTTTATTGGTTTTAGAAATTCCACAAAATTCCAGTTGATTATGGCATTGAACTAATCATTCTTTTTGGAACACCTTTAGTTTGCTGAGGCCATACTTGGAGGCTTGGGGGGATACCTTATGTGCTCTCCTATCCAGGAAGAGAGGGAGCGTCTGGGGACACTTCTCTTTAGTTCACTTGGTAAGTACCATGCTCATGTATGAATTTAGAGTTCCTATTGGTTGTTCCTGTCGAAAGATTAACAATGCAGCAAATATGTTTCCTATGTGTTTCAGATAGGTCAGGTATTTGTGGTGTCTGTTTTTACAAGGTACCCAGGAAGAACAAGGCAAGTGATGCAAATGACAATTTAAATATTAGAAAATAAAGTTAGATTCTAAGCTTCAACTGATGTTTGTCCAGTGGTTTTTTGATCTAGTACACCAGATCAAATTGTCTAATTAGTTGGGGAATAAAAGATAAATACAATAAGTAAGTGTTCCTTAGGAATTGGATAACCTTGATCTAACCTTTTTTTTCATGCAAATGATCTTTCTAGGAAAAATGTTCAACATGTTTTGTAAATATTCATAAAATCTGTCTACCTGGGAGACAGGAGGATGCAAAGTGTCTTTTTTGCAAAGGTAGTACATTTTGGATTAAATGACCCTTGTGACTACATTATAAAATAATCCTTCTAACAACTGCAACGTTTAGGGTTAGTTCACCCAAAAATTAAAATTCAGTCATTAATTCCTCACTCTCAAGTCGTTCCATACCCGTAAGACCTTCGTCATCCTCAGTATTGGGCTGAACACTGCTTCATGAAGCTTTGAAGCTTTACAAATCTTTTGTTTCAAATCAGTGGTTCGGATCACTGAAGTCACATGATTTCAGTAATCGAGGCTTCGTTACAGCATAAGTGTTTTGAAATGTCAATGGTTCACGTGAATTTGGCAGTTTGATACATGCTCTGAACCACTGATTCAAAACAATAGATTCATAGAGCTTCAAAGCTTCATGAAGCAGTGTTTTGAAATCACCCATCACTAGATATTGTTGAATAAAGTAATTCGTTTTTTGGTGCACAAAAAGTATTCTCACCGCTTCATAACATTAAAGTTGAACCACTGTTACCACATGAACTTTTTTAAATGTGTTTTTAGTAGCTTTCTGGGCATCTGAAAGTGTTAATTATCTTGCTGTCAATAGAGGCCTCACTGAGCCATCAGATATGATCAAAAATATCTTAATTTGTTTTCCAAAGATGAACAAAGGTCTTACGGGTATGGATCTACTTAATGACAGATATTTATTTTCAGGGCAAACTAACCCTATATGGCATTTTACAATTTTAGAGGCTGATAAACTATTATTAAAATTCACTAATAGATAGTCTGTTCTCTATTCATTTAATATTATTTCTAAATACATCAATTATGGTAGAAAAAAGCTCAGGAGAAAGAGAGGATGAACCTGAGACACAAGACAGATCAGGAGAAAAAGAGGATGAACCTGAGACACAAGACAGATCAGGAGAAAAAGAGGATGAACCTGAGACACAAGACAGATCAGGAGAAAAAGAGGATGAACCTGAGGGACAAGACAGATCAGGAGAAAAAGAGGATGAACCTGAGGGACAAGACAGCTCAGGAGGAAGCAACCAAAATGAAGGAATTCAGGAAGAAAGCAGCTCGGGACTTAACCAAGTTCAAGGTAAAGTTAAGATCTTGGAAAAACACAAACCTGCTTAAAAATTTGTGGACACTTTGTCCTACATGAATTTTCATGTGAAATTAAGGTTGTTAATATTGAGATATTATGCCATTTGCTGCTGCTCTGTAACTGCTTTAACCTGTGGAAGGTTTTAGCCATTGTAAAAAAAAAAACAATCAGTGGTTTTAATGTTACTGCAGTGAACAATGTGATTTGTGTGTTGATTTGTGTAGTAAAGAACCAGTGTTTATATTGACACTGATATAAACAAAGAAAACCACAATGCATTTATTAATCTATAGACATAGTAATTACTTTTAACTTAATTTAAATGAAAGCATGCTATGCCTCTCCCATACTGATACTGTTCTTTTTATTCACCCTTCCAGGGGGATTCCTGGTGGAAAGTGTTTTAAAAGTTTCAGACTCTCATCAAGCAAAAAGGTAAAAAAAATAATAAAAATAAATGTATATATATGTGCGATTTCAATACCCCGCATTTGAAAGCGGCTCCCTGATGAATGCAAATATCTCTCAATATGAAAGCTATTTTAGGCTGGGCAGTGTAGTTGTAACCATCTCTTAGCTCTGTATCGAAGGAAAATTTGGTTTTATTTGCACTTTGAATATTGAGAAAGTGCTATTATGGTTGCACTTATTGTAAAGTGTTACCATAAAAATGAATAACAGTTTTCTCTTAAAGGTGCCCTAGATTCAAAAATTGAATTTACCTCGGCATAGTTGAATAACAAGAGTTCAGTACATGGAAATGACATACAGTGAGTCTCAAACTATATGGCAAAAAATGGCAGATGGAGCAATAATAACTGACATGATTCATGATAACATGATATTTTTAGTGATATATATAGTCTTTCTAAATGTTTTGTTAGCATGTTGCTAATGTACTGTTAAATGTGGTTAAAGTTACCATAGTTTATTACTGTATTCACGGAGACAAGACTGTCGTTATTTTCATTTTTTAAACACTTGCAGTCTGTATAATTCATAAACAACTTCATTCTTTATAAATCTCTCCAACAGTGTGTAATGTTAGCTTTAGCCACAGAGCACTATCAAACTCATGCAGAATCAAATGTAAACATCCAAATAAATACTATACTTATGCGATTAGACATGCTGCATGACGAACACTTTGTAAAGATCCATTTTGAGGGTTATATTAGCTGTGTGAACTTTGTTTATAGCTGTTTAAGGCAAGCGCGGGCTCTTGGGGCGGAGAACACGAGATTTAAAGGGGCCGCGCTGCATAAATCGGCGCATTTTATAATGATGCCCCAAAATAGGCAGTTAAAAAAAATTATAAAAAAAAAAACTATGGGGTATTTTGAGCAGAAACTTGACAGACACCTTCAGGGGACACCTTAGACTTATATTACATCTTTTAAAAACATGTTCTTGGGCACCTTTAATCTTATTAAGCACAAACAGTAAGGTTTCATTTGTTAACATTAGTTAATGTACTGTGAACTATCATGAACTAACAATGAATGACTATTTTTATTAACTAACATAAAGATTAATAAATACTGTAGCACATACATTGCTCATTGTTGATGTTGGTTAATACATTAATGTTAATAAATGAGACCTTATTGTAAAGTGTTACCATTTTTATTTATACTGTTTTATTTCTATGATCAGTTTGTGGAAAGGAGTTCAGTTAGGAGGTCAAAAGTTGTAGAAACTCATAAATCATGTACAGTAAGGTCTGAAGAGACTGAAATCATACAGAAGAGAAGTCAGTCAGTTGAGTTAGTGGCAAAACCTTTTACTGTACTTGAGTATTGCCTTTTATTGCATATGAATTCATAATCAGAAAGTAGAAATGAAATGATATTCATTACAAGATGATTAGATAAAACATTTCAAATACACTTGCAGAATATTTTTTCTAGTCATGTATTTCGCCATTGAGGATTTCTTAAAAATAGTGTGTAAAAATCTTGTCTCGTGAACTCAATCTTGAGTCTCGTCTCGTCTCGTGAGATACCCGTCTCGTCACACCCCTAATATATACAGGTGCTGGTCATATAATCATCAATATCCTCTAAAGCACCACTATGTCCAACTGCGTTCAGCATTCGTTTAGTGAGGTCTGATCACGCTCTGACAACGACAGTGATGTCTCGCATTCATTGAAGTATATGCCACAGACCTCACTAAACGAGTACAGAATGCAGTTGGACATAGTGGTGTTTTAGAGGTAAAAAAAATATATAAATACTGTTCGGTTTCTCACACAAACCGATCATTTCGAGTCTTAGGACATCAATGTGTCGTCACGAGCCGCAGGGTTTAATTTGGATTTGTCTATGGAAGTGTTTTAGACTCTTATTCTTCGGGTTCCCATCCACTCATGTTATAAGACTGACAGATGGCAGCGATTGCAGTTAAAAATCATCATTTGTGTTCGACTGAAGAAGCAAAGTCACCTACATCTTGGATGCACTGGGGCTAAGCAGATACACATCAAATTTTCATTTTTGGGTGAACTATCCCTTTAATAGAGAGGCGAAGGGAAGGAAAAGATATGGTAGGAAAAAAGTGTACAAGCAATAGGGATAACTGCACCCTGGAGAGGATTATGAAACAAAACCCATTCAAAAATGTGGGGGAGATTCACAAAGAGTGGACTGCAGCTGGAGTCAGTGCTTCAAGAACCACTACGCACAGACATATGCAAGACATGGGTTTCAACCTGCACACAGTGCCAAAGCTACCAGTACCTGGTTTAAGGACCATGGTATCCCTGTTCTTAATTGGCCAGCAAACTCGCCTGACCTTAACCCCATAGAAAATCTATGGGGTATTGTGAAGAGGAAGATGCGATATGCCAGACCCCACAATGCAGAAGAGCTGAAGGCCACTATCAGAGCAACCTGGGCTCTCATAACACCTGAGCAGTGCCACAGACTGATCAACTCCATGCCACGCCACATTGCTGCAGTAATTCAGGCAAAAGGAGCCCCAACTAAGTATTGAGTGCATGTTCATACTTTTCAGTTGGCCAAGATTTCTAAAAATCCTTTCTTTGTATTGGTCTTAAGTAATTTTCTAATTTTCTGAGATACTGAATTTGGGATTTTCCTTAGTTGTCAGTTATAATCATCAAAATTAAAAGAAATAAACATTTGAAATATATCAGTCTGTGTGTAATGAATGAATATAATATACAAGTTTCACTTTTTGAATGGAATTAGTGAAATAAACTTTTTGATGATATTCTAATTATATGACTAGCACCTATATATATAAATGGGTTATTAATTATAGCAAATTATGCTGTATATCAGTTATTTTAAAAAATCAAGTTAATTACCTTATTGCCATGGTTCAAATCCTTCTTTTTTTGGTATACTCTAAAGATTTTTTTTTTTATAGATAAAGCACCTCTGCCTTTTCAAGGATTATTATAATGTACATAACACATTGATATTTCAGATACCTGGTCACATCAGATGAACTACAGAGGAGGTGCTCTCCCCCAGAGAGTTACTCTGCAAACACTGTAGTGGCTTATCTACGGAAGGCCAAGGGACAAAAAAAGAAAATTACAGAGACGTTGGCAGAGTTGGAGGTGAACCCCTCAAAGCGCACAAAGTTAACTTCACAGTGCTTCAAACTTTGTGAAGGTAAAAATAGTAAAATTTTATAACAATATAACTTCCACTGAAATTCCACATTACTTATAACTGTATTGTTATACAGTTATATAAATGTATAAATAAAAAGTAAATATAATCGTAGACAAGTTGTCTTGCCACTATGAGGTGTTCAGTTTTACCAAAATAGGTCAATATATTATGTTAATAGCCTGATTTGCTATGTTTTACTACCAGTTTTGGAATATACACTCACTGTCCACTTTAATAGGAACTCCTGTACACCATGTCCTTCATAGAGTCATACAGTCAGCCAATCATATGGCAACTGCACCCTGCATAAAATCATACAGATACAGGTCAAAAGCACATCAATCATCAGAATGGGGAAAATGTGATCTGTGATTTTAACTGTGACATGGTTTTTGGTTCCAGATGGGCTGATTTGAATTTCAGTATTTCAGAAACTGGGTCTCCTGAGAATTTCTCAAACAACACAGAATAGTTGGGTGGGGTTTGGGGGTAGCAACTCATGATCACTCTTTATGACTGTGGTGAGAAGAAAATCATCTTAGCACGTATAAGACATTAAACCTTAAAGTGGATGGGCTCTAACAGCAGCCAAGAATAAGAATCTTCAGATTTCATGGGCACAGACTCACTGGACAATTGAAGACTGAAAAAGGTGATTTTTTTTTTTTTTTGTTCAACTGTACAGTTTCTGTGCCTCAGATTAGGCATTTGCACCCCCATAATTATTGCTTATTTAATATTTTTTGTACCATTCTGTGCAAACTCAGAGACTTTTGTGTGAGAAACATCCCAGTATATCAGCAGGATCTGAAATATGGCACCAACAACCATGCCACGGTTATTGTGTTGTTGATTCTGATAGTTGATGTGAACATCATTAACCGAAGCTCTTGAAATGTATCTGCATGTTGTTGTTATGTTTACATTATGCTGCTGCCATATGACAGGTGGTCTTAATAAGGTGGATGGTGAGTGTATCCACATACTTCATCTTTTGTTATTTTGTTGTACTGCTTCTAAGTTGGACATTATTACAAATAATTTTGCTGTTGTATTTATTTGTATTTTAGATGAATGCAAGGATCTGGCTGGGGACGTAATGTTTCTTGCCACAAAATTCATCCCCCAGAAAAGGGTGGGTGAAGCCTTACTAGAAGAGGGGAATGTCCATGCTGCCATCGTCAAAACCGAAGACTGCAGGTAATTTAATAACAATTTATTACTACACGATGTTAAAGGGATAGTTCATCAAAAAAATAAAATTCAGTCATTAATTATTCACCCTCATGTCGTTCCAAACCCGTAAGACATTCGTTCATCCTCAGAACACAAATTAAGATATTTTTGATGAAATCTCTTATATGAAACAGAAGATTTGTAAAGGTTTGAAGCTTCATGAAGCAGTGGTTTGAAAT
Organism: Chanodichthys erythropterus; assembly: GCF_024489055.1. Classification (NCBI taxonomy): domain Eukaryota; kingdom Metazoa; phylum Chordata; class Actinopteri; order Cypriniformes; family Xenocyprididae; genus Chanodichthys; species Chanodichthys erythropterus. Next base: position 38,552,058 of record NC_090228.1, on the reverse strand, counting down.
CACCATCACTAGATATTGTTTAATAAAGTCATTATTTTGTCATTTTTGGCACACAAAAAGTATTCTCGTCACTTCATAACAGGGACATGCACAGGGGGGTTGCTCAGGTTGCCCGAACAACTGCCCATATGCCCTTCTCGACTCACGTTGCCCTTCTGAGGTGGAAAAAAAGAAATAAAAAAATTGTACAATGGATGCAGAATTTCACGTAGGCCTAGATAAAAAAAAAAAAGAAAAAAGCTGAGCCTGCATGAGCGGCAACGTTGTCGGAAAGGTGAGTAAGGTTATAATCGTTAACAAAAACGAACGAAAAAACGAAAACTAGGTGGGAAAAAACATCGTTAACTGAAATAAAAATAAAAACAAGGCATTACAAAAAAACGACAACTAACCAAAACTGTAATGTGTGTTTGGCAAAACTAACTAAAATAAAATAAAATTATAGATTAAATGTTCGTCTTTGTCAATGTCTTTCATAGAGCAAATGTTCAGCTGCATTTTATTTCCCTGCGTCTCTCACTCACGCGTCTCTCTCACATACTCGCGCGCGCACAGCCCCTCCCCTCCTTACACACCGCGCCTCCATGTGAACAAGTGTTGGAAGCAAGTTCGCGAAAGGTTGGTATCTCGTGAAAACCTTTACACAATCACACATTAAAAAGTGGTATAAAAATATTTTTAATTCTGAATATAATTTTGTCAGTGTGTTAATGTCGACCCGAGAAGCGATTGCTACTGTAGCAAGTTAACTAGATGCAAGTTTGAGGTAAAATGCACTTGGGTTGTCGATGTCAAAACACTATTTAAGCTGTAAGTAAGGAATAATTGACGACGGGCCATTGAATTATTAGAAGAATAATGGTAGGGGAGTGCCCTTTTTTTAGGTCAGAGCAACTGCCCCTCAAAATTCCTGTGCACGTCCCTGCTTCATAACATTAAGGTTGAACCACCATAGTCACATGACCTGTTTTAAATATGTCTTTAATAGCTTTCTGGGCATCTGAAAGTGTTAATTGTCTTGCTGGCAATGCAGGCCTCACTGAGCCATTGGATTTCATCAAAAATATCTTAATTTGTGTTCTGAAGATGAATGAAGATCTTATGGGTGTAGAATGACATGAGGGCGAGTAATAAATGTTGATTTTCTTTTTTGGGTGAACCCTTTAACTTAATGATACAATGATCAGTTGAACTGGAAAACTAAATAGCTTTTTGTATTTTTTTTTATTGCAGGAAGACATTGAAAGATGTAAAGGCTGCTCTAGAGAAAAATTGGGACACATTTGACCTGGCAACACATGGTCTTGGTCCTGCCGTAATAAATGGCACTTTTTCGTTGATAGATGCGTGTCTTAAGGAAAAGATGAGAGCACTGAAAAAAAAAGACTCCACAGATGAGTAAGGTTCCCCCACTTTATTTTGTTTACTTGTATTGTTTCAAACTCTTGTTTCTTGATGTTCAGCTGTACAAAAAAAAAAAAAATTAATAAAACATTACAAAGAATTGTTTATTTTTTTTTAATCTTAATTACTTACAATTCATATTTGTTCTTATACAAAGTATCTGTACAACACTCATTGAAAAAAGACAGTAGCAGCAAGAGGAAAAAAAAAAAAAAACATTTTGGCTAGGCAAAGCAAATAGTGATTGTTTCATCAATGAAACATTTCTTATCTCTACAAGATCAAACACGTTTTTTCTTCTTTTTGACCATGTAGGTTACAGTGACTACATCTTTTGCTTTTTTGACCCTTTTACGATAATTATGAAGTGCAGTCACTTTTCTTTTTCTTGACAGTTTAGTAAACTGTGAAAAAACTAACTTGTGTGCTCTTTCAACTAACCTGTACACTTCATTATCCTCACAAAATTTTTCTGATTTGCTCCACTCATGGAGATCTGTAAGCATGGCTTGCAGTGTAACTGGTTTTCTCTCACTGGACCTAAAGCAGTGTGAATCATCAGATATGTTCTCAGATGATGTTGGGTACAGAATGTTGTGAACCAGTATACATACACATATCTCTCCATGGCTATTCGCAATGCATGTGCAAAATTTGGTCCCTTTACAACTTACAAATTCTACACTCCCATCAGAATGATAGACAGTAAGGTTTTCATCGACCCTGAGGTAGGATTCACTGTCAACAATTTTTTTTGCTACTTCTGCCCTAAGATCTTGAATTATAAGTCCTTGTTTCTCTGCAATGTTCTGTGAAAAAATTAAGTGTTTGCACACACATCCACATTGGAATCTTTTGCAATCACATTTGTGCATGACCAAGTCCACACTGTGACATTGTGTGCTTGTGTCGGGTGGAACCAAACACACTCCATTTTTTATCTCCACTTTTGCACCCAGGCCTTTTGCAATCATAGAATGGGCGGCATTAGTGGTCTCTTCAGTGTTTGCTCCTTTGATTCGTCCAGTTTCTGTGAGGTCATCCAGGTAACTGAACAATGAAATAAAAGAACAAGTTAGGAAATGGTAAACTGTTGTAAAAATGAAATGACTGAAAAAAGCAAATACCCTTAAACATTTGTATAGATTTTATAGGCTATAAAATAATTAAGGAAAAAAGGAAGCTGGGAGCTGACAGACCTTTTTACTGAATGATTTGTGCTAAGGAAAAGATAATGTCATAGACAACAGTGAATGTTTATTCAAGAGCTTCCTGTATCCAAACAAGCTGATAATGGCAACAGGTAGTGGCCAGAGATGATCTCTATGCAATATTATCACATGATTCTGTATGTCACATGATTTCTATAATTGGCAATTACAATTTAGCACCATAATAAAAGTAATACATTGAACTATATATACAGCTAAATATATTTACCTGTAATATTTTTGGACATCACCACACAGTAAGCGAAGAAGCTGATCAATCCTGCTATTTATTCTTCCCTTAAGGAACTGGTACTTCATTGTAAGAAAAAATCTGTGTACAAAAGTTAAGAAACTTAAAATATCCTTAATGAATATGTGTCCTGGATATCATGTTATTTAAAATGTGATTTTAGGGCATGATGTTATAATTTTAGTAGCTGACCTCTCTGCCTTGTTGTTGGTTTCGCTGTTATGGTGATAAAATGACCTGCCAAAATTGGACCATAAATCACCAAAACAAATCCACTGATTCTTGAGGTAGGTTGATACATGAGAACTACCAAGACATGTATCGAGCTCTTCACACTTTCTGGATGACATGCTGTTGAACTCTTCTTCCTGTAAAGAAAAAGACACAACATTGTAGAGTTATGCCACCTTAAGTTTACGCACATTTAAAGGGGTAGTTCTCCCAAAATTGAAAATTGTCATTTTGTGTCACTCCAAACCTATATGACTATTTCCTCAGTGGAACACAATGTATATTTTGAAGATTTAGTTTTTTTCATGCAATGAAACTTAATGGGGTACAAAACACTTCCATATTCTATTGTGGGAAAAAAAAAAAAAAAAAATCTTTTGAATTTGGATTTACATGAGGGTTAGTAAAGAATGATTTGAATTTTTTGTGGGAACATTTTTAAAAGACAATTCATTAAAAATCATAATACACAAACTTGACCAATCCCATTGAAATCTATAGCAAACAACTCAAGATTTATTTCCATGTACTGAAATGATTTCTAAAGAATAAAGTGATTTATGATATAAAAATATTACCGTTAAACAGGATTTCATTGCCACCATTGCTTGAATCACAAGATTCCGCTGATTCACTGGCAAGTTCCCTCCATCCCTCCATTATAATGGCATTTGAATTATAATTGTATTTTTAAAATGAATAGGTCTGTAAAATGAATAGTACTTTTTCCAGTACAAAAGATTTAATAAACCTACCTGGAGTACATGAAACCAGCAAAGAAGAACCTTGGCTGTTGGAAAAACTCTTCTTATGGCATTGAGTTCCTTAAGGTCACGGTCAATCATTATCGACCTACATGATAAGGAATTGAGAATTAATGAAGATACGTCAACATTTGTAGATTCTGTAAAAATGAACAGCTTTTGTAAAAAGGTAGTTTACAATGTGCGGTATTTAATCCAATAGTAATGTCTGTACATAGAAATACCTCAATACATAAGCACACTTTGCTGCCAAACTACTACTGACTCTACTATGTTTTTAACTTCTTACCTGGGAAGAAATCCAGGGTTGTGATTTACAAGCTTTTCCAAGCAGAGAGCAAGTATGTCCGCTGATTCCTCACTAATAATAAAGTAAGCAAATGGGACTGCTCTTCCAATACTGTTGGTCAAAAGAAGAGCATAAAATGCATAACCATATGATGTCATGGCTTTGTAAGTAGCGTCCATGAATACCATGGTATGGGGATGTTCTCTAAGTATATCCTTTTGCCAGGGTGTCTGCACTACAATTATAAGTGGTTGATTTTCACTCAAAGGCTGGTAGTAACAAATGTGTTCCTGCAGCTCCGATGTGATCAGCTTGTCCACACTAATGCAGTCTTTCGCATCAGGAAAACTAAGAGCATTACTGGTCTTCTTGATCAATCGTATATCTTCAGGTGTAACATAATATCGCCGATTATATTTGTCCATATGTCCATGACGTTCTGCCCAGTCCACGCATTTTAAAAGGGTTTCTGAAATTGACAGTCCTTGATCAAGCCACATTTCAATGAAGGTCAATAACTCTGGGTCAATGCGATTTTTTACGCCCTCTTCTTTCATGCACACATCATGTCCGTTGTGTTGAAGCATTTTGTTGACCACAGCACCTGTAAAACTACCATCTTTGATTATTTTAAATGACACATAAGCTTTGCAGGAATTAGCTCTTGTCTTTGTAGGTTCTCCTTTGCTTTTCCCACTTGCTTTGGTCGATCTTTCACATGCAAAGTAAAAGTAGTCTTTATGAGTAGACACAGCGGACTTGAAGGTGCTTTTGGTTTCCTCCTCCAGTTTCTTAATGTAACCCTGCATGAAATCAGTCTCCTCCCCAGAAAAAGGTATGACCTCTTGAATGACTCTGACATCCCTTACTTTCTTTAACTTTCGCCTTATCCCTTCAAGCCAAATATTCTCCATTTGCCTAGAAAAAAACAAATAAAATGGTTAAAAAAGTAGTACTACTCAGTACTACATTTGCAGAGAGCAGCATATAGTACACTAAAATAACAGCGATATGAATCTATTGAGTACTGCAGCCCTGAGAGCAGCATATAGTACACTAAAATAACACAGTAAAATGAATCTATTGAGTACTGCAGCCCTGAGAGCAGCATATAGTACACTAAAATAACAGCGATATGAATCTATTGAGTACTGCAGCCCTGAGAGCAGCATATAGTACACTAAAATAACACAGTAAAATGAATCTATTGAGAAATGCAGCCCTGAGAGCAGCATATAGTACACTAAAATAACAGTGATATGAATCTATTGAGTACTGCAGCCCTGAGAGCAGCATATAGTACACTAAAATAACACAGTAAAATGAATCTATTGAGTACTGCAGCCCTGAGAGCAGCATATAGTACACTAAAATAACACAGTAAAATGAATCTATTGAGTACTGCAGCCCTGAGAGCAGCATATAGTACACTAAAATAACAGCTATATTAATCTATTGAGTACTGCAGCCCTGAGAGCAGCATATAGTACACTAAAATAACAGTGATATGAATCTATTGAGTACTGCAGCCCTGAAAGCAGCATATAGTACACTAAAATAACACAGTAAAATGAATCTATTGAGAAATGCAGCCCTGAGAGCAGCATATAGTACACTAAAATAACACAGTAAAATGAATCTATTGAGTACTGCAGCCCAGAGAGCAGCATATAGTACACTAAAATAACACAGTAAAATGAATCTATTGAGTACTGCAGCCCTGAGAGCAGCATATAGTACACTAAAATAACACAGTAAAATGAATCTATTGAGTACTGCAGCCCTGAGAGCAGCATATAGTACACTAAAATAACACAGTAAAATGAATCTATTGAGTACTGCAGCCCTGAGAGCAGCATATAGTACACTAAAATAACAGCTATATTAATCTATTGAGTACTGCAGCCCTGAGAGCAGCATATAGTACACTAAAATAACAGCGATATGAATCTATTGAGTACTGCAGCCCTGAAAGCAGCATATAGTACACTAAAATAACACAGTAAAATGAATCTATTGAGAAATGCAGCCCTGAGAGCAGCATATAGTACACTAAAATAACACAGTAAAATGAATCTATTGAGTACTGCAGCCCAGAGAGCAGCATATAGTACACTAAAATAACACAGTAAAATGAATCTATTGAGTACTGCAGCCCTGAGAGCAGCATATAGTACACTAAAATAACACAGTAAAATGAATCTATTGAGTACTGCAGCCCTGAGAGCAGCATATAGTACACTAAAATAACAGTGATATGAATCTATTGAGTACTGCAGCCCTGAGAGCAGCATATAGTACACTAAAATAACACAGCAAAATGAATCTATTGAGTACTGCAGCCCTGAGAGCAGCATATAGTACACTAAAATAACAGCGATATGAATCTATTGAGTACTGCAGCCCTGAGAGCAGCATATAGTACACTAAAATAACACAGCAAAATGAATCTATTGAGTACTGCAGCCCTGAGAGCAGCATATAGTACACTAAAATAACACAGTAAAATGAATCTATTGAGTACTGCAGCCCTGAGAGCAGCATATAGTACACTAAAATAACACAGCAAAATGAATCTATTGAGTACTGCAGCCCTGAGAGCAGCATATAGTACACTAAAATAACAGCGATATGAATCTATTGAGTACTGCAGCCCTGAGAGCAGCATATAGTACACTAAAATAACACAGCAAAATGAATCTATTGAGTACTGCAGCCCTGAGAGCAGCATATAGTACACTAAAATAACACAGCAAAATGAATCTATTGAGTACTGCAGCCCTGAGAGCAGCATATAGTACACTAAAATAACACAGTAACATGAATCTATTGAGAACTGCAGCCCTGAGAGCAGCATATAGTACACTAAAATAACACAGTAAAATGAATCTATTGAGTACTGCAGCCCTGAGAGCAGCATATAGTACACTAAAATAACACAGTAAAATGAATCTATTGAGAAATGCAGCCCTGAGAGCAGCATATAGTACACTAAAATAACACAGTAAAATGAATCTATTGAGTACTGCAGCCCAGAGAGCAGCATATAGTACACTAAAATAACACAGTAAAATGAATCTATTGAGTACTGCAGCCCTGAGAGCAGCATATAGTACACTAAAATAACACAGTAAAATGAATCTATTGAGTACTGCAGCCCTGAGAGCAGCATATAGTACACTAAAATAACAGTGATATGAATCTATTGAGTACTGCAGCCCTGAGAGCAGCATATAGTACACTAAAATAACACAGCAAAATGAATCTATTGAGTACTGCAGCCCTGAGAGCAGCATATAGTACACTAAAATAACACAGTAAAATGAATCTATTGAGAAATGCAGCCCTGAGAGCAGCATATAGTACACTAAAATAACACAGTAAAATGAATCTATTGAGTACTGCAGCCCAGAGAGCAGCATATAGTACACTAAAATAACACAGTAAAATGAATCTATTGAGTACTGCAGCCCTGAGAGCAGCATATAGTACACTAAAATAACACAGTAAAATGAATCTATTGAGTACTGCAGCCCTGAGAGCAGCATATAGTACACTAAAATAACAGTGATATGAATCTATTGAGTACTGCAGCCCTGAGAGCAGCATATAGTACACTAAAATAACACAGCAAAATGAATCTATTGAGTACTGCAGCCCTGAGAGCAGCATATAGTACACTAAAATAACAGCGATATGAATCTATTGAGTACTGCAGCCCTGAGAGCAGCATATAGTACACTAAAATAACACAGCAAAATGAATCTATTGAGTACTGCAGCCCTGAGAGCAGCATATAGTACACTAAAATAACACAGTAAAATGAATCTATTGAGTACTGCAGCCCTGAGAGCAGCATATAGTACACTAAAATAACACAGCAAAATGAATCTATTGAGTACTGCAGCCCTGAGAGCAGCATATAGTACACTAAAATAACAGCGATATGAATCTATTGAGTACTGCAGCCCTGAGAGCAGCATATAGTACACTAAAATAACACAGCAAAATGAATCTATTGAGTACTGCAGCCCTGAGAGCAGCATATAGTACACTAAAATAACACAGCAAAATGAATCTATTGAGTACTGCAGCCCTGAGAGCAGCATATAGTACACTAAAATAACACAGTAACATGAATCTATTGAGAACTGCAGCCCTGAGAGCAGCATATAGTACACTAAAATAACACAGTAAAATGAATCTATTGAGTACTGCAGCCCTGAGAGCAGCATATAGTACACTAAAATAACACAGTAAAATGAATCTATTGAGAAATGCAGCCCTGAGAGCAGCATATAGTACACTAAAATAACACAGTAAAATGAATCTATTGAGTACTGCAGCCCAGAGAGCAGCATATAGTACACTAAAATAACACAGTAAAATGAATCTATTGAGTACTGCAGCCCTGAGAGCAGCATATAGTACACTAAAATAACACAGTAAAATGAATCTATTGAGTACTGCAGCCCTGAGAGCAGCATATAGTACACTAAAATAACAGTGATATGAATCTATTGAGTACTGCAGCCCTGAGAGCAGCATATAGTACACTAAAATAACACAGCAAAATGAATCTATTGAGTACTGCAGCCCTGAGAGCAGCATATAGTACACTAAAATAACAGCGATATGAATCTATTGAGTACTGCAGCCCTGAGAGCAGCATATAGTACACTAAAATAACACAGCAAAATGAATCTATTGAGTACTGCAGCCCTGAGAGCAGCATATAGTACACTAAAATAACACAGTAAAATGAATCTATTGAGTACTGCAGCCCTGAGAGCAGCATATAGTACACTAAAATAACAGCGATATGAATCTATTGAGTACTGCAGCCCTGAGAGCAGCATATAGTACACTAAAATAACACAGCAAAATGAATCTATTGAGTACTGCAGCCCTGAGAGCAGCATATAGTACACTAAAATAACAGCGATATGAATCTATTGAGTACTGCAGCCCTGAGAGCAGCATATAGTACACTAAAATAACACAGCAAAATGAATCTATTGAGTACTGCAGCCCTGAGAGCAGCATATAGTACACTAAAATAACAGCTATATTAATCTATTGAGTACTGCAGCCCTGAGAGCAGCATATAGTACACTAAAATAACAGCGATATGAATCTATTGAGTACTGCAGCCCTGAAAGCAGCATATAGTACACTAAAATAACACAGTAAAATGAATCTATTGAGTACTGCAGCCCTGAGAGCAGCATATAGTACACTAAAATAACAGCGATATGAATCTATTGAGTACTGCAGCCCTGAGAGCAGCATATAGTACACTAAAATAACACAGTAAAATGAATCTATTGAGTACTGCAGCCCTGAGAGCAGCATATAGTACACTAAAATAACACAGTAAAATGAATCTATTGAGAACTGCAGCCCTGAGAGCAGCATATAGTACACTAAAATAACACAGTAAAATGAATCTATTGAGTACTGCAGCCCTGAGAGCAGCATATAGTACACTAAAATAACAGTGATATGAATCTATTGAGTACTGCAGCCCTGAGAGCAGCATATAGTACACTAAAATAACAGCGATATGAATCTATTGAGTACTGCAGCCCTGAGAGCAGCATATAGTACACTAAAATAACACAGTAAAATGAATCTATTGAGTACTGCAGCCCTGAGAGCAGCATATAGTACACTAAAATAACACAGTAAAATGAATCTATTGAGTACTGCAGCCCTGAGAGCAGCATATAGTACACTAAAATAACACAGTAAAATGAATCTATTGAGAACTGCAGCCCTGAGAGCAGCATATAGTACACTAAAATAACAGTGATATGAATCTATTGAGTACTGCAGCCCTGAGAGCAGCATATAGTACACTAAAATAGCACAGCAAAATGAATCTATTGAGTACTGCAGCCCTGAGAGCAGCATATAGTACACTAAAATAACACAGTAAAATGAATCTATTGAGAACTGCAGCCCTGAGAGCAGCATATAGTACACTAAAATAACAGCGATATGAATCTATTGAGTACTGCAGCCCTGAGAGCAGCATATAGTACACTAAAATAACACAGCAAAATGAATCTATTGAGTACTGCAGCCCTGAGAGCAGCATATAGTACACTAAAATAACACAGTAAAATGAATCTATTGAGTACTGCAGCCCTGAAAGCAGCATATAGTACACTAAAATAACACAGTAAAATGAATCTATTGAGTACTGCAGCCCTGAGAGCAGCATATAGTACACTAAAATAACACAGTAAAATGAATCTATTGAGAACTGCAGCCCTGAGAGCAGCATATAGTACACTAAAATAACACAGCAAAATGAATCTATTGAGTACTGCAGCCCAGAGAGCAGCATATAGTACACTAAAATAACACAGTAAAATGAATCTATTGAGTACTGCAGCCCTGAGAGCAGCATATAGTACACTAAAATAACAGCTATATTAATCTATTGAGTACTGCAGCCCTGAGAGCAGCATATAGTACACTAAAATAACACAGTAAAATGAATCTATTGAGAACTGCAGCCCTGAGAGCAGCATATAGTACACTAAAATAACAGCGATATGAATCTATTGAGTACTGCAGCCCTGAGAGCAGCATATAGTACACTAAAATAACAGCGATATGAATCTATTGAGTACTGCAGCCCTGAGAGCAGCATATAGTACACTAAAATAACAGCGATATGAATCTATTGAGTACTGCAGCCCTGAGAGCAGCATATAGTACACTAAAATAACACAGCAAAATGAATCTATTGAGTACTGCAGCCCTGAGAGCAGCATATAGTACACTAAAATAACAGCGATATGAATCTATTGAGTACTGCAGCCCTGAAAGCAGCATATAGTACACTAAAATAACACAGTAAAATGAATCTATTGAGTACTGCAGCCCTGAGAGCAGCATATAGTACACTAAAATAACACAGTAAAATGAATCTATTGAGTACTGCAGCCCTGAGAGCAGCATATAGTACACTAAAATAACACAGCAAAATGAATCTATTGAGTACTGCAGCCCTGAGAGCAGCATATAGTACACTAAAATAACAGCGATATGAATCTATTGAGTACTGCAGCCCTGAGAGCAGCATATAGTACACTAAAATAACAGCGATATGAATCTATTGAGTACTGCAGCCCTGAGAGCAGCATATAGTACACTAAAATAACACAGCAAAATGAATCTATTGAGAACTGCAGCCCTGAGAGCAGCATATAGTACACTAAAATAACACAGTAAAATGAATCTATTGAGTACTGCAGCCCTGAGAGCAGCATATAGTACACTAAAATAACACAGCAAAATGAATCTATTGAGTACTGCAGCCCTGAGAGCAGCATATAGTACACTAAAATAACAGCTATATTAATCTATTGAGTAATGCAGCCCTGAGAGCAGCATATAGTACACTAAAATAACAGCGATATGAATCTATTGAGTACTGCAGCCCTGAAAGCAGCATATAGTACACTAAAATAACACAGTAAAATGAATCTATTGAGTACTGCAGCCCTGAGAGCAGCATATAGTACACTAAAATAACAGCGATATGAATCTATTGAGTACTGCAGCCCTGAGAGCAGCATATAGTACACTAAAATAACACAGTAAAATGAATCTATTGAGTACTGCAGCCCTGAGAGCAGCATATAGTACACTAAAATAACACAGTAAAATGAATCTATTGAGAACTGCAGCCCTGAGAGCAGCATATAGTACACTAAAATAACAGCGATATGAATCTATTGAGTACTGCAGCCCTGAGAGCAGCATATAGTACACTAAAATAACACAGTAAAATGAATCTATTGAGTACTGCAGCCCAGAGAGCAGCATATAGTACACTAAAATAACACAGTAAAATGAATCTATTGAGTACTGCAGCCCTGAGAGCAGCATATAGTACACTAAAATAACACAGTAAAATGAATCTATTGAGTACTGCAGCCCTGAGAGCAGCATATAGTACACTAAAATAACACAGTAAAATGAATCTATTGAGAACTGCAGCCCTGAGAGCAGCATATAGTACACTAAAATAACACAGTAAAATGAATCTATTGAGTACTGCAGCCCTGAGAGCAGCATATAGTACACTAAAATAACAGTGATATGAATCTATTGAGTACTGCAGCCCTGAGAGCAGCATATAGTACACTAAAATAACACAGTAAAATGAATCTATTGAGTACTGCAGCCCAGAGAGCAGCATATAGTACACTAAAATAACACAGTAAAATGAATCTATTGAGTACTGCAGCCCTGAGAGCAGCATATAGTACACTAAAATAACAGCGATATGAATCTATTGAGTACTGCAGCCCTGAGAGCAGCATATAGTACACTAAAATAACAGCGATATGAATCTATTGAGTACTGCAGCCCTGAGAGCAGCATATAGTACACTAAAATAACAGTGATATGAATCTATTGAGTACTGCAGCCCTGAGAGCAGCATATAGTACACTAAAATAACACAGTAAAATGAATCTATTGAGTACTGCAGCCCTGAGAGCAGCATATAGTACACTAAAATAACACAGTAAAATGAATCTATTGAGTACTGCAGCCCTGAGAGCAGCATATAGTACACTAAAATAACAGCGATATGAATCTATTGAGTACTGCAGCCCTGAGAGCAGCATATAGTACACTAAAATAACAGCGATATGAATCTATTGAGTACTGCAGCCCTGAGAGCAGCATATAGTACACTAAAATAACAGCGATATGAATCTATTGAGTACTGCAGCCCTGAGAGCAGCATATAGTACACTAAAATAACACAGTAAAATGAATCTATTGAGAACTGCAGCCCTGAGAGCAGCATATAGTACACTAAAATAACAGCGATATGAATCTATTGAGATATTATGGAACCTATTGACTCCAGCTCGGAGAGCAGCGTATTTCTGTTTTGTTGTTTTACAAATAGTGACAGATATTTTTAGAATGCGGTCAGTAAACACACGGAACTAATGCAGGAAAGCACGGAACCATTATGATGAAACATCTGAAATTTGTATAGATCGAGACGGGTATTTTATTATCATTCGGTGTGTGTGTGTGTGTATGTGTGTTCGTTCAAGAGCAAGGAGTAGCGGAATTTACACAGTAACACAACTTGAGTAGTTCTTTCCCTGACATCAGCCATAGTTCACTAAAAATAACAGCGATGCATAACAGTACTGCAGCCCTGAGCAGCGACGCGCATAGTTTAACGTTACCAAAAAAAAAACAGCACAACCACTTCTTGCATGCAGCGGGAGATGTATAATGTCACGGAGATCTGAGCCAGTTCTGTCGTAGCATATTGGCCTCATAGATCCTTTTTTTTAATGCTAGCATTAAAATGAAGCCTATTTACCCCATTTTCACAAAAGCAGCATTGGTGCAGTCGACGTATAATGGAGCCGAATCAAAATTCATACTATAAGATGAGTGTTTCTTTGCATTTTAATGTTTATCAGTTATCTGAATTTTAACAAAATATATAGCAAAATTTACTTACCTTACATTAGATGCGCTCTCCCAGTAACATCAGTTTGAAGTGTTCCCTCTAAAATTTCAAACGGCTTGATCCCGCCCCGCCTCTGCTTCAATTTCATTGGTTGAATCTGTAAACCAATCATTTTCTTTCTGCCCTTAGAACATGTTTGAGTAAGTAAAACTCCCATCTGCGTGTCAGACACACTCAAAAAATATTTTAAAGTTACAGAGAAGCAAAACAAAGTTCAGTAAATCTGTATCTTAATACTACACTGGTACTGCAGGACTGAAAACTGTGTAATGCTGGACAATTCCTTAAAGGGATATTTCACCCAAAAATGACAATTCTGTCATCATTTACTCACCCTCAAGTTGTTCCAAACCTATATACATTTCTTTCTTCTGTTGAACACAAAGAAAGATATTTTGAAGAAAGTTTGTAACCAGGCTGCTTTGGGGCACCATTGACTTCCATAGTAGGAAAAATACTATGGAAGTCAAAGGTGCCCCAGAACTGTTCAGTTTCCCATATTCTTCAAAATATCTTCCTTTGTGTTCAGCAGAAGAAAGAAATGTATACAGGTTTGGAACAACTTGAGGGTGAGCAAATAATTTTTGGGTGAACTAACCCTTTAAAGTCACCATGAAATCCAAATGGTCAAATCTTGTTTTTATTGAATACTGCAGTATTTATTATGAATGAGTTATTCATACACATCATTATTTTGTTAAATTCATGTGCGCTCGTAATCTTTAATCAAAATAATTTCCCCTCCATCTTGCAGTGACGTCTCTTCTCTTCTCTGATGACGAGGGCGGGGCAACCTGTCACTCACATGAGATCCACCAATAGCAAACCATGACCATCCAATCAATTCCCCATGGACAAAATCAAGCTCCGCCCTACGCTGAGTTTCACTCGGATACATGTCACAATAGCACCGTATTGTACCTTATATATCAATTTGTATATCATGTCAGGGACGAGATATAGAAAATGTGTGATGCCTTGTTTTTTGTTGTTGTTGTTTTCTTGATGAAAACTGCAATAAAGTAATTAAGAAACACATGTATGCTCAGCTTGTTTTAGACTTGTGGACATCAATGGAATAGTTCATAATGAATATATAAGTTATAATAATAATAAAAATGTACTATTTACCCAAAAACATTATAAATAAAAGACAATTTGACACTGAAATTACACATTTGTTGGTGAGAAACAAACCTAGAGTTGGAACTAATTTTCAATAAACTACTTGATTTCTATTGCACATTCATACAGCCATGAGCCATTTGGAAACAATGCTATGGCCTTCAGTCACCAGATCTCAACCCAACTCAACACCTTTGTGAGACCGACGTGTTACACTCAATAAAATAAAATAATTCAATGGCTTTGTAAATATCACAATAACAAATATCTATGCTACCATAAAATCACTTAATATCACTCAAGTGTGTTACGGTTGGTTGCAGCAAGAAAGGAAGCAGGATCTAATTGCAGCAGTGAAGGTTAATTAACAATACCTATGACCAAAGAAAAACAAACTCTAGACATATACAACTAAACAGAACAAAACACAACTAAAACCGTGACAAAGTGACTGTTTGAGTTGGGCATACCAAAAATAAAAATCCAAGAATTTAGCCAAGAATACACATCTTTTGTCACGAAGAGAAATTAGTATTTGAATAACAAATTAGGTTTTTAAAATGTACATCATAATTTCAATTTCAATCAAAATATTCAAGAATGAAGAACGTATACGGATCAGTTTCAAGAGCCATAATTCTTACTTATTTCAAATCAACATTAATTATGTTGAGCAAAAAGCTGGACACAATTAAAACAGTTGAGTTACTGAGCACAAGCTTTTTCCATTTTCTTAAGGAGAGAGCGGTCCTCGGTGCTGCCAAATTGGTGCAGTTCTTTGACAAAATACAGGTTTGTGTATGTTTAATTGAATCTATTCATTATTATTCTGTAAGTCATTTTATTTTTAAAGTAACATACATTGATGTGATGTAATTCACCTAAACAAGTGTCGTATCAGTCTTTTCACGTAATGAAAACATCTCATCCCAAATAAATGATAAAAATAAACGATTTTATTCATTAACTTAAATTAATCTAATTACTTTGTAATTAACCAAAAATTAAATTTCTGTCAGTAATTACTCACCCTCATGTTGTTCCACACCCGTAAGATTTTCGCTCATCTTCGGTTTCAAAGAAACCATACTCAATGGAGTAAGCTGCCAAAGGGTATCTGGTAAATCAGCAACTCCAAGCAAGGTGATCCCTGTTGAAAAAAACAGTATATGCAGGTTAAGAATGTTTTAAAGCATGGCAGCTGGTTTGAACTGGTTTATGCTGGTCCTTAGCTGGTCAAGTGTTGGTCTTAAGCTGGTCCTTAGAAACTAGCTCCAGCTCAGGTCCAGCTTAAACCAGCTCATGACCCACTTGTGCAACTATCATTCCATTTCTGAACTCAATGCGTTTATTGATCACACTTTTGCTCAGGTGTTACACTTATACAGTACTTGGAACTTAATTCTCTCAGCAGTTGCCTGAATCAAAACATCAACTGAAACTGCTGATACACCATGGGCTTCAAAGTCAGGCTTCTGAAGGCTACAAAAGGCCATGTAGTTAGAAATCATCAGCTGGTGTTTCACTGCTAATGACAGTGGCACATTCTTAAAGCATTTTGTATGCTGTGAGATCTGCTTGAAGAAGCTGTGCTTAGCTTCAAACGCATGGTCCATTAACCTACAAGTGGACCATATAGCTTTATGAGCTCAGGGTAGTGCTCCACAAAATGATTTGGGTCACAACAGAATTCATGGAAAAAGCTCTGTGTACTTGTCTGTTCAGTATTTTTGCATTCAAGATATGATCCGATCGTGAAAAGACCAGGGTTCTCATTTATAAAACTTTGCGTAGATTTCATCTTAAAAGTGTACGTACGCCCAAAAGCTAGATTCTGCGTACGCCCCAAAAAAATCAGATTTATAAAACCATGCTTACGCCAGAACCTGCGCACAAATCCCTTTATAAATCCCAGTCAGTGGAAGATTGTGCGTACGTACATCTCCACCCTGTCTCCTCCCCGAAATCACCATATATGGAGCTTAACTCCCTCGGGTCGGCGGTCACGCCGGCGTGATCACCACGGTTTTTTTCTAACCGGTGTGAAAGAGACTCAAAATACTCCGTATATGTTGCACATACAGTTAAGAGCTATACACCATTTTAATCTGTGGAATATCTTCTTTTATTTGTGTACACTCAGAGTAAAAACAAAATGTTGTGCTTTTTGTAAAATAAAGAAAACTAACATGATGCGTGATCTCTCGTCTCTCTCTGAACGAAGTCCAATCTGATAGTTCTCAGAAAATGAACTGTAACTTAGTGAATACTGATCACAAAAAAATTAGACTTATGTCTAAAAAAACGTTGAAATGTCAGGTTTTAAATCGTGGAAGTCAAATTGAAAACAAAAATACTGTGTTTATGTAATCTGTATGAAAAGAGAGCCATGTCAGAAGTCGGTGATTCAGCTCATTATCCGCTAATGCGGCCACGCCCACGGAGCCAGCGCTATTCAGACGCAAATTCAGTCAATACATGCATACATCGTCTAAATCGTGTATTTATTGTCTTGAAAAGTGTTTATTTGGATGTTAAAGCCATGGTTAGAGACCTCTAGAAGACATGCCGTTAGTTCCTGGTTTCTGTTCTTCTTTATATGGATTTGTGGACTAAAGGTGCACAGAGCGCCCTCCGGCTGCAAGTATGAATTGAAAACACAGTATCCAGCGTTCATAGTGATGACAATAAATATTGAATAAATATTACTCCTCTGTATAGAAAATTGACAAACATATGAGAATCCATCAATATTTCTCCAAATGTGCATGCTTTTAAGCTAAAAGCCAATATGAAATTCCATAGAGGTAACATAACTGTTCAGACACTTTGCATCACAGAAATGCATTATATTTTAAAGTATATAATAGAATACCATTATTTTAAATTGTAATAATATTTCACAGTATTGCTGTTTTTTCTGTATGTTTCATGATGATTCACGCCTCCACGCATACTGTGTTTCTTGACCAATGTTTTAGAAAATTTAAATCTCTCTATTGTTTTATATGAACAAGCAGGCAGCATAATTTTTACCTCATTTTGAAGCAAAAACTCTAGTCTACAACCTCCAATACCCAGAAGTCTTGTGAACACAGATTTAATATATATTTTTTTGGCCTTATTTCAGTGACTTAAGTTTTTTGTTTTTTCAATAACCACGCATAAACGTTATTCCTTCAAAAACACAAACATGTACATACATGTTCCTCACATATTATGGTAGCCTAGTTTGTGCTGAATACAGTGTAATGACACTTTTTCCATTAATATGTTTATGAACAACTGAAAAAAGCACAAATGTCAGGGCATGCCAAAACTTCTCCAGGGCCCCAAAAATCCTCAGACCCCAGAGGGTTAAGACGCCTAGTTTTACTATGCATAACCTCATCTGCATGTAATTTGCATGCACGTTCCCATCCACGTGACACCACGGTTAACCCGTCAAGGGTTCAAGACATTAGAAAATATTAAATATGGACTATAAATGCAATTTGTGCAATACACTACATTGATAAAAATCATCCAATATCCTCTTTATGTTTTAGAATAAATATATCAAAATATCCATTAAAACAAAATTGTATAAAATACTTCAGATAAAGGTTTTAATATAGAGTTGATTTATTCATTTCCACAGGCCAAATAGTATTTAATAGTTTAAAACAATTCGAATTCAATTTATGCCGTTTTGCTGATAAGGTGAACATATCTTTTAGGAAGTATATAGGCTATTTTTAGTGGAAACGTATAGGCCTACTTATTTATTGCAATGTAATTGTCTGTCTTGGCGCGTCACTGACAAAGTATTTTAAAAAAGGAAATGTGCAAATCTTACTGTTTTCCTCAAATTATATCCTTCAAATACAGTGGTAACTGTTTGAAGATCCTTCACACGACATCACCTCCTGCAGCTGCGGTTGTCATTGGAGCTCTTCAAACTGGACAGCGGACCGTTCGACCACCGAATCCAGCAGTGTCTTCCATAATATCCAAGTTAAGTGTGCATCACTAATCATCGTTCTTCTCGCTAAAATATTTTGTCATAACATCTGCAGTTTAGTTTAATGAGGAATTATTGTGCACCTATCACTCCTCGCTGTCATTAAAACAGCGTGTCACAGGAAAACTGATCGAAAGTAGCACATCTACCATCTAAATTCATATTATTTTTGTTTAACTTCTCCGTAATGATTGCATAATGTAATTTCAGTGCTTATCGCCATTAGTAAAAGTGTAGCCTAATATTAATGTAAATCAAAATGAAAACGTGAGTTTCCATGCAAGTTTAAATCATTCTTCTATTTATTTAAACTGTTATTGTGAACATGCACTGTATTTATGATTATGACTCATAATGAGGATTTAAAGTGTTTTTCCTTCATCTGCCGTCAGTCCCTCAGTTCACCATCGGTGTCGCCAATTCCCTTTGTCTCCAGAATGTGCGTACGCATGGGTCAAACTTTGAGTGTAGATGCGCACATTTTCCCGTCAAGTTTTTCTTTATAAATCCCACCTTTTGCGCAGGAACTGGCGTACGCATGTTTTCAGTCCCGTTTTGTGAGTACGGACGCTTTATAAATGAGGCCCCAGGTGTAAATGTCCTCTGAGACGCATTCGAGACGGATTTAAATCTGATCGCTCAAACCAGTTCAGGAGGTGGTCTGAGACGCATTCCAGTCAAAACTGAACAAGTCTAAATGCATCTGGTTGTTGAAACCACATGTGAAAATTTTAAGGCTGATTTATACTTCTGCGTTTGACCTATGCCGGAGCCTCTGCACTGTAGGCTATGCGTCTGTTTTCATTTATACTTCTGCATCGTTGTCCGCATCGACGTGCATACAGACCACTAGTAGTTAGTGTCCACGATCATGTTGAGGATCAAGGCAAAAGCCGAAGAAGAAGCAGCTTGTCATGTACATTGTCAGAGAAGCTTACAAACAGAAGCAGCAAATAGGTAACGACTTTTATTGCAGTTCGACTGCATGTGTCCCCTGAAACAGAGCGTTTTTCATTCCTATGTAAGTTGTTAACGCTCGCTCTTCTCCGAGTGCTATCACAGTGCTTGCGGTCCGCGTAGAATTGACGCGTTGTTAAGGCCCCGGTATACTTCAAACGAAGTTCTTTTTCGTTCTTCGTTTAGGGGTAAAACGAAATGTGTGAGCAGCGGTATATTGTAAACGAACATCTGATGCCGCCCACACTGCTGAGAGTGGCGTTTAGATGAATATGTAAATATGTGCTGTACACTTTCTTCTCAGTAACAAAATAAACAACAAAAATGAGAAAACAGCAAGCATTTATTATAGAAAGCATAAGAAAAGCGTCTGATCATAACATCATGGGAATGTTAGCACGAGCTCTGCAAATTAGCACTCCAGTCACGTCACGTCTTCATATAGCACTTTATTCAATAGATTGCTTCAAGCAGCTTTACAGTATCAAACACGAAAAACAGTGTTAGTGCCTCATTTTATCTGATGCACAACTTCATTTTGTACTATAAAGCGGCTATCCAGTGTGTTCATATTTTCACCCCCGGAGCTCTTACCTCGACGAACTCAAGCACATGAAATGAGTCAAAGACGCGTCCCACGCGAGTGAAGGTGGAGCCTCAGCGCAAACCTCCTGTTACATTATCGTCACTGACCAATGGTAGTACGAAGGTGTTTTGCAGCAGGAGCAAACTTTTCCTGAAAGTTCGCTTTGGCAAGCCGTTTCGAACTTCCAAAAAGAACACAAAGCGAACTTTGTTTTGGCCTGATTTTGTTCGAAATGACATCACATCAGTTCGTTCTTCGATTTTGTTTGAAGTATACCGGAGCCTTTACATCTTTGAAGAGGTGCACTTCAAGCTACATCGTAGGTTACGCGTGGTACAAACAACCTACGCCGTACACTCAACGCAGAAGTATAAATCAGCCTTTATTCCTCCTAAAAAATAAACGTGAGAGCATGTTATAGGCTAAAAAACATGTTATAGCCATATATGACAGCACTACTGCAACATTCATCACTGCAGATGATATTCTCTTAACAAACTTCCTTAAATCAAGCTGAAAGTAAGTCGCAGATGGTCAACACATAATCATCTTCATTAAAGTAATGAGATTATAATGATCTTCCAGTGCTGTTTCCACTCTCTCCTATTGCGTTCTTTGATTTTGAAATCTGCTGATGGTCAATAAAATGCAGCTCATATTTGTTGCTTTCGGTGACTCCATGAAATCTGCATACAGTGCAGGAATTGAAGATCAGATTTATATCCGTTTTGCAGAAACACATTTATGTGACCAGGTGTAAAT
This sequence comes from Chanodichthys erythropterus, assembly GCF_024489055.1. Lineage (NCBI taxonomy): Eukaryota > Metazoa > Chordata > Actinopteri > Cypriniformes > Xenocyprididae > Chanodichthys > Chanodichthys erythropterus. The sequence goes on along the minus strand of NC_090228.1, from coordinate 38,530,947 downwards.
GGAATCATTTTGATAAATCAGACAGATATCAGATCAGTAAAAATGCATGAAGAGACCAAGTGTAAACAGGCCCTTTGTATGGTCATGTGATCTCAACATGAGGTGACCCGCTCCATGTCAAAAAAAAAACACTTTAATTAGGACACTCTTATGACATTCTTCAAAAATATCATTAATTTCTGGACATTTTAATAAGGATCAAATGACTGAGTTCAGCTCTGAGAATGAAACTAGCCTGTTTGTTCCTCGGTAGAAGATATTTTACCTGACTTGTGTGAGTGAACATTTAAGTTTCTGTCTCATCTCCATTTCATAGTCAGTTTGTGGATTTCTTGTTGATTAGTTCTTTGATTGTTCCCAGGTGTGTCTTGTTAGCGTGTTATTCTCTCTGTGTATGTACACCTGTGTTTCCTTTGTTCATTGTCAGTTGTTCTTCCATGGATGTATGTGTGGAAGTCTCTCAGTTCTGTTCTCCTTGTGTGATTCGACTCTGAATGTTTCTTCAATCTTCATGTCTTTATTCTCTTTAATAATGCCATCTTTATAATAGTGCGTCACGTAGATCTCAGTCGCTTCATCAGGAGTTTTTGTGTGTTTGGACACTGTAATATTTAAATTGAGAATAATTAACAGAAAGAAAAATGAATCCAAACTATGGGTTCATCTCAAGGTAAGTGAGTCAGTGATAGTCGGTGGATCTACAATATGAAATGCCATCATTGTACAAAGAAACCTTCTTTGTCAATTCTAGATGAAACGGTGTCAAGTGGAGTGGTTGACTCTGATATAGAGGATGTGACCTTTAGGAGATTCACCATCAAAATCACCATCCATTGGTGAAATCTTCAGGAAAGATCCCTATTTTGGGATATGCCAGCCTTGGTAATGCACATGCTTACTTAAGCTGCAGATAACTTTTTATATAAAGCTTGCATTCCATAATTTAGAAATATTTGTTTCTGTTTTAAGGTGGACACTGAATTTTCCAAACTTACAGATGGGGAAAGAAGACTTCCTCATCAGGAAATGGGAGGGGACCATTATTCCAAAACACAGGGAAATTATAGCATCCTTGGAGAAGGAAATAGACATCAGACACTTACTGGAGAAAACTGACAATCAGCATGATGGTACAATTTAAAAGTTAAAATTTGAATGCGATGAACTCGTAATCATGGTTTCAAAAGTGGGAAGTAGGAAGTTTCCAATGGCTACCATCAACTGTCTGATTACCAACATTCTTCAAAATACCTTCTTTGTTCAAATGAAGAAAGAATTCATAGAGGTTTGGAACTACATGAGTAAATGACAGAATTTTAAGTTTTTGGGTGAACTACCTGTTTAATGCAAGTCTTCTGTCCAGATTTGTCACACATGTGGTTTAATGTCCAAAATACAAGTTGACATGCTGATAATTAGCGATGGTTGGTCTAAAGAGGGACAAAAGTAAAAAGTCTGCAAAAGCTTGAGGATAGGATGTGTTAAAATGCTTGAGAATTTAGTATTTAAAACTGATTAATGAACTGTTCATTGGCCCGATGCTTTCAGTTTTGTATTTAAGCTCTGAAGGACAAACGCATTGTACATGTTAGCAAAAATATTTCAAATTAACATGTTTTATACAGAATATACAGTATATGAGTTACAGCTGAGTTGCTAAGATTCTGTATTTTATACTCCTAATGAATTGTTAAATTTTGTTTAAACGTTTGTAAAGGATGCACTACCTATGTGTTCAGCACTTAAAACTGATTAATTGACTCTTCACTGGGCATGATGCTTTCAGTTCTGAAGGAATTTTGTTCATGTTGGGTACAGAATATCCAGTATAAGCGTTATAAAACTGAATTGAGAATGTTCTGTATTTTATACTCAGAATTTTGTTACTTTTGTGGGGAAAAAAATAGCAAAACAAATAGTGCACTTCCTCCCTGTTTTGTATTTAAAACTGGTTAACAAAATGCTCACAAAGCCTAATGCTTCTGAAGGAATTAAGTCCCTCCATGCAAGTGTGTTTTGTTTTTTTAACTCATCCAGTATTTTATTTTTAGGACAAATCAGTTCAGCAGGATCTTAGTGAAATGCACTGGGAGAATACCAGGATGTAATTTTAAACCATAACTTAAAGCTACATTTCTATCACTTGGGGTGCAAAATTGTTAATTTAGAGGTACAAACAAGAAAGTACAAAAATGTACCAGTGTTCAGAGGTACATTAATTTTCTGTCACTTACAAATTAAAAAAAAAGCTTAAATCACTGCACTCAACTGTTTTTGGGTGTGAAGATCAATGGAAATTGCAATACTTTCAAATAAAGAACAAAAGATCCGCACTCAACTGTCTTAATAAATTATTACTTTTTTTATTATGCAACAAAGCACATATAGATCAAACGTTTCTGCAATCAGCCTTCTTCAGTCATTTAAGCCTTTAAAACTTAAAGAAATGCATGGATCCAATACTGAGACATGTTTCAAAATGTTTTTCCCCCAAACTCTTTGTTCACTCAAGACGTAACCACCCATATTATTTTGTGATTTATTCAGCAATTGCAAAAAACTGGACTGACTGACCGAGAACACCAGTCGCCCTGGACTCACTTGATTCGCCTCCATACAAGTAGCCTGTGCATAATATCTGCTTCTGCAGGCAAATCTATACAGATTATTAGTTCATAACATACTCTTGTCTGTTATTCCCACCACTTACAAACACAGTGAGAGAGACGCATCAACGGCTTCTTTATATTTTCATGTTAAGCATGCAAAAATAAAAATATAATACAAGAGACAATAACATTTAATTGATATATTGCAAAAACATAGTAACATACTAAAAACTAATAATTTAAATACATTTATGTATTTTTAGCAAAGTAGAATGAGTATTTCTATTTTGGCGCCTTCTGCAATAAATAAACATGATTCAAAGAAAACAATTAAAATTAAACGTGATTTATGTGTGATGTAGTGCAAGAATATTGCAACAAAACATATTTTTGTGCAAAACATACAACATATGTTGAAAGTTAAGCTCAATCAGCAGCATTTGTAGCAAATAATAATAATAAATAAAACTATCCTTTAAATCCTTTAATGGAATCAAATTTTGGAGGCTATAATTTCAACCATAAAACACTGAACTGGACTTGATCCAAAAAGCAACAGTATGAACACAAAGAGGTCTGAGACCACATTACTATTTAAGTGGACCAAAAAGGATCCAAGTTCTCTTTCAGGGTTCAGCTCTTGCTCCACTTCAAGGGGTCTCCAAATAGGAAATGAAACGATCGTAACGTACACAAACTGCTCAGGTTACAATTTTACTTCTTTCATACTTCTTACATTTCTGAGTTATCAGGATTTAACTGATGATGATTTGACTCAATCCTTGTTTTATTCTTTCTCAGAGTTGTCAGAGCATCAGATCTGTAACCTCATTTCTGTTCAGCAGGAGGTTTATTCAAAATAAACTGGATTAGATTATAATAATTGTGCTCATACTTCCACTGATCAACACAGTTTCACTGATGATCCAGTATAATAAACATTAAACCCAGGATAGAGTGGTTGAGTGAATGTGGTCTGGACTGTGTGGATGAGGATCATTGTGTCTCCAGAGATGCTGTAGAAGGACAGAGTTCCTGCACTGTGATCCACACACACTCCTATTCTACTGCTGATGGGCTTTACTGGGAGTTTAGTCTGTATGCTATTGTGTCTGAATGAATAACTGGAGGAAGAGCAGAACAAACTCCAGGACTGATCATTACGTCCAAACACACACTCATTACCCCATCCCTTCCTGCTGATGCTCTTATATGACACTGTTATACGCACATCATTCCCACTCCACTCAATCTCCCAGTAACAGCGTCCACACACACTCTCTCTACACAACACCTGAAACACACGATCAAATCTGTCTGGATGATCAGGATACGGCTGGACTGTGTCAGTGACAGTAATCACTCTGTTCCTCTCAGACAGATGGAGGCGTTTATTCACTGTGTTCAGATCCAGATTGAGCTGATGGGAATCTGATGGAGATAAAACACATCAGAATCAGGAATTATGAATCTGATCTTTTAATGTTTCTGAACTCTTCATGTTCAATATATCATCAGTGTCTCAGTACAGTTTACCAGATATCCTGTGAAAATCATCATTTACATCAGTATTTTTGGGTCAGTCTAATCAGTCTAATCATTAATCTTGATATTTTTCTGTGTTTATTATAATTTAAAGGCCTATTATTTTATTTACATCATTCAAATGTTTAGGGTCAGTGTGATTCTCTTTTAAAATAAACTGACACTTTAATTCAGCAAGAGTCCATTAAATTGATTCAACAGTAATAATTTGATTTACACAGTTTTTAAGCATTGTATGTCTATTGTATTGTTGGTGATTTTCAGTGCTGTAGACTTTGGCAGTCTTGAGCTTTCTTTAAATTTCTATCTGTCGCTCCAAAGATTAAAGAGACTTGATACAAAATCCTGTTTAGGATAAATCCATAGTTGAAATTTTCCAGAGGAGTTTTCTGTTTGTTCTTACTTTTCTGAAACTCTTGAAAAGATTTTTATTCACTACAGTGATTTTATCTCTAAATCTTGCGTGAATGTTTTAAATTGGCTTTCAGTGAAAAATATTCATATTTATTCATTAGTTTTAGAAGATTTCCTGTTTTTGAAGAATATATTGAATCCCCAGTTCAGTGCTGTCCTGATTCATATCTTTGTTAAGCTCTAGGGGTCAGTGGGCCAATCATACTCAAGCTTTCAGAAGAAAAGTTTTACGATCCTTTGCCTTGGACAGATCGTTTGCATATGTAACTGGATTGGTTACAGATGAAGACAATAATAAAGTTTCTTGTGTAGCCCTCTCACCAATAAATATGGCTCAAATGAATTATATCTAGGGGAACTTCCAAATTAACAATAACCTGGTGAGAGGCACAATTCTAAATTTACTATTTACATTAAAAAAAAACCCAGATCTTCAGATATCACTATAAGTGTTAGTTTAGTGTTTTATAATTAGACAGTGGAAGTAGAAAAACAAACATACAAAAAACATCAGGATGTGAACTGAACAATAAACATGCATTTATTAAAACTAGAACTCTTTTGAGTCGTTGTTTCTTTTCCCTTTCTCTCCAAATGAAATTCAATCAATGAAATCACAATTCACATGAAGTCCAGAAAATCACATTAAACCACAATAAACCCAAAGTAATGTATTCTACCCAGATTAGGGTGACCAGACGTCCCCGGTTTTTGGTGCTCCGTCCCCGACTGGAGCTGTCCTCGGAAATGTCCCCGTTTTATATCTCGTTCAAAATAATCCGCAAATACATTGCAAAAACGTCCGGCCAGCATACAGAGGTTTCTTAATAGTGCTGTTAAAATATTTTTTTTTTCTAAACCTATCTCTCTATTAAAATATGTTAAACAGTTCAATCCCGCTTTTCTATGTATCCATATACACCGGCAGCGAGTTCACATTGAACACAGCACACCCCCTGTCACTCACTTGAGCAGCGGCAGGCCTCAAGACTCTCGTTCGGGCCGGCTGAAGGGTTATGATATAGCACCTGAAATGACAACTTTAGCACATGTGTCAGCTAAACATTCATTCAGTGTTTCCCATTAATGACCCTCTGCTGCTGCCACCGTTTCATAATGAACCGAAAATTTAAAACATAAATAGTCTCTATGTTGTATTATGCCAACGAACTAAAATCGAAATCGTCATATGGCTTTGTGCCTTTATAAAACAGCAAAATACAGTGATTAAGTTCATATACAGTCTGTCTGTGCTGCGTGTTTTAAAGAGAAGTGCGCACTTTGCTCACACGATCAGCTGGCGATTTGGAGATCAAAATTAAAGCTCAAGGATTTATCTTAGAAATTGGCTACAAACTATTTTAATTTCTCTATACGTTGTGTAAACTAGCCTGACTAAAAACATAATTTATTTTAGTGAGCATTTGTTACAATAGCCTAAATGGATATTATTGTCATATTAATAATATAGACCTAAAACGTTATTATATTATTTTTTTATTGTAATAATTGTTTGGCATCCTAAAACACCTAAAACGATGTAGACTTTATATCACAACTAAAAAGATGTTTGAACCCTCTTTAATGTCCAGGTAAGTCAATGTTGTTTCTTTGGTCAATTTGCACACTGTACATGGGTTGAAGCTCTTAATTGTGAGCTTCCAAAATGCACCAGATTGATGCATTTAACCTTAAAATGTAAAAGAATTTTTTGTACATCCAACCACTAGAAGGAGGTATACCGAACATTTTACAAATTATAGTGGGAAATCATGTAGTTTACTTTTTATGAACTTTACTCAAGAACACCACAACAAAGCTCCTTTCATGACTTGGGTAAAGTTGGTTTTATATTCGCACATTCAGACTTCTGATAAATTCAGACTTTCCAATAAATGTGCAATAAATTAATGTTTGCGAATTTTAAGCAGCGACATGATATTGACAACCAACGATTGTCAACTTACAACATTTTTCACAGTCGATCAAAATAGGCAAGTATTGTTTTAATGGCATATTTACTTGTGAATGTCCACTGAATGTCCAATGTAGTGTGATTAACAAGGCTATTGAATACGGATGTCCAAATGTGCGAATATAAAACCAACTTTACCCAAGTCCTTTCATGTCACTAAAGCTGTTAACAGAAAATTAAAATGTCATTGGACAAAAGTTGTAATTTCGTACAGTATAAAACAGCTTGTGAAAATGAAAATATTAAATTCAATAATAAATATTGCAAATATTATTTGTTATTTATCTCATATTTTGTAATGTGATTTTTCAAAATAGTGTAATAGTTTTTTGTAGTTAGGCCTGGCTAGTTATTTTGGTGAATTGTATTAAAACCAGACCAAACATCCTAATAATAAAATTAAACCTAATAATAGAATCCTAATAATAAAATTAATATTTATTAATGTAAAATGTGAAACCCACAACAATAAAAAATCAAAAATGTACTGTCCCCGTTTTTTTAATTATTAGATAATAACAAATGAGATTTTGGTGGTATTTTGACCACTCAAATAGGAAATGTCCCCGGGTCCTCTTTCAGAAATCTGGTCACCTTAACCCAGATGGGATTTTAGTTTGTTCGTTGGCGCGCTATGTGGGAGCTCTTTGTAATTTAACCACACTGAGTACTCACAGATCCAGAGAAACGCGACTCCAAATCGTTACCGATCCCAAATCAAGAAGCCCAAAGGAAAGAACAGCAGCAAACTGGAGGCATCCAGCGACGACGAACAACACATCCAGACTTCTACATCCACAAACCAAATCCATTCTAAATCCATTATTTTTTCCCCATCCCTTTTGACTCCGTCCCTCAAACTCGAGGGGTCACCATGAGAGCACCTCATTGGTTAAACAGATTTCCAATGAAATAAAAATACATTTTCTGTAATTTTCCCCTAAATTTTAACAGCATTAAAACTTTGTACACAAATAAAATATGAATTACTTTGCAAATAACTTAAAATAATAAAAAAAAAAATAATGGTTGTGATCCCAAATGTGAATCCACACTCCAATATGTGTATAGTGACATGGGTATGACATAGGTATTACAAGGAGAGGGTGCGTTATGAGGACATTACTCCATGTCCCCACTTTTCAAAAGGTTTATAAATCATACAGAATGAGTTTTTGTGAGAAAGTAAAAGTGTGCACAGTTTCCTGTGATGGGTAGGTTTAGGGGTAGGCATAGTGTAGGGGGAGAGAAAATACGGTTTGTACAGTATAAAAACCATTATGCCTATGGAATGACCCCACAATTCACAAAAACAAATGTGTGTTAGTGTTTGTTTGTGTGTGTGTGTGTGTGTGTGTGTGTGCGCATTACTGATTAGTCGAATCCCTCTTTTTGTGACAGGCATCAATGTATCTTCTTAATTTACAGTCTTTCACTGTATTCAGATATTCTGCTGTGGTGTAGTCTCTATTTAGGGCCAAATAACATTCAAGATTACTTTGTTTTTCTATTGTTTCAGACCAATAGGTCAGGTCATTTTCTTTTTGTGCTTTTATAATTTGGTTGGGCCTAATTATTAAGCGTCAGCGTTTGTTCAGGCGGGCCTCGTAGTCAAGCTCCTCTATCAGCTGATTCTCAAATTCCAACCCCACCCATATCAGCTGATCCAATTTCTATGGACTCCATTGGCAACTCTAAAATATGGCGCATTACTTAAACGCAGCTTCCGTCTCTCTGCCTGCTTGGCTGCTTCCACTGCACGCTGCTTGCAACCCACCTCCTCCCCAGCTCCTCCTTAAACTTGTGTATAACTTAATCAGTGTCATTCTGTTGTCATTGATGCATGCTCTGTTCTCAATAGGGGATTTTCTGCTGCTCTCCCAGTTAAAAAATGGGAGGTTGTCCCCAGAAGCTGCTGCTGTTCCCGGTCTTGGCTTTCATGGAGCTCATGAAAGGACGGGGAATTTAGAACAGAGCCATACCGCCAAATTGTAACTTTAGCAAATATGCCAATAAAAAATTGACTAAATTTGGTCTCTTGTAATTTTTGACTTAAGTGGTCCTGACTGAACTGTGGTTGACGGTGTCAGTGTCCTGAGGCTGGCTGTTGTTAGTTGTGTTAATTTGTTTTTGCAGCCTCAGGACCATCTGAATCAGGGGACTTTTTTCGATGTTCATTTCATGGTTTTTAAGGGCTTTAAAATGGTAAGAGTTGGGATCACTCGTTTTTAAATGTTTCCAAAATTTGATGGCTCGTTTCTCAATGTGGATCAATAGAGGGTATTGGCCTAATTCTGCCCTGCACGCATTGTTCGATGTGTACTCTCATGACTCTTGATGGCATAGAAGGCCCTTCTTGCTTTCTCTTTCAGTTCATTCACGGCCAAATATAGTTTTCCAGTTGCACTTATTTTCAGCCCGAGGTATGTGTAGCTTGTGGCATGATCAATTGTGGTTGTTCCAAGGTTGAAATTGTGTCTCTTTCCCTGACATCTGGGTCTTTTCTGAAACGTTAGAATTTTTGTTAAAGTTGGGTTAATAGTCAGATCATCTGCATACAGGAGGAACTTGATAGTGGAGTCATGTAGTGTGAGGCCAGGTGCTGCTGATTGTTCTAGATGTTTCGCCAATTCATTAATGTAAATACTGAAGAGGGTCCTTGATAGTGGTAGTAGATACTCTGTTTGTTTATTGCCAATTTTAATAGAGCATTGATTGTTTGAGTACATTGCTTTTCCCTGATACCTGATTCTAGAAGTTTAGACAGAAGATCTTCATGCCAAATTGAATCAAAGGCCTTCTGAAAATCTACAAAGCAAGCAAAAATGTTGGTTCTTTTAGTTAATGTATTTGTCAATCAGGATATGTAGGGTGAATATGGATCTGATGTATGTAGGGTGAAATATGGTCTGATGTTCTATAATTTGGTAAGAATCCAATCAGACTTTTGCTCAGGACATTGTGCTCTGTAAGGAAGTGTTTGAGTCTCGTGTTGATGATAGTGCAGAACAGCTTCCCCAGATTACTTCTCACACAGATGCCCCTGTAATTGCTCGGGTCTGATTTGTTTCCACTCTTGAATATGGGCGTTATGAGTCCTCTATTCCAGGTGTCAGGGAAATGACCAACACTCAGAACCAAGTTGAACAGTTTCTGTCACGATCACGTCAGTTCCTGTCACTTCCCGGACTCCAATTCCCATCATCCTCCCAGCCAGTCACATGCTCACACTCCACACCAATCACCTGTCGCCACATACAGCTTTGCACATCACTTGGACTATAAAGGACTCATGCACACACCACCTCATCGCGAAGTCTTGTTAACATATGTTGCAATTCCGAGCGTTTATACCCTGTTTGCCAATCTGTTTCCGATCCTGTCTGGTTACCTGTTTATGATTCTCTGCTGCATACCTTTGGACTGTGTATTGTTTCCTGGACTGTGAATGATATCTGCCTGCCTCGATCTACTGCCTATACCCTGACCACGATTCTGCCTGCTCCTTGCTGTTCCTGTTTGTTCCTGTTTTGACCCTGCCTGTACGACCACGCTTTCTATTTAATAAAGCTGCATATGGATCTTACCATGAGTCCCGCTTCGTTACAGAAGACTTTGCCGCCACCATGATCCAGCATCTTTCCCAGAGAGCATTTGTACGGTATGGACATTGCTCAATTGTTGTTGTGGAGTACGCAGGGCACACGATCATTGGAGGAATATGTAGCGGAATATTTGGACATTGCACAGTATTCAAATTTGCCTGACTGCGCACTCATAGACTTCTTCTGTGATGGCGTGAACCAACCATTCAAATCACAACTCATCCGGGAGGGACCCTGTTCATCTCTAAGTCATTTCATGGATTACGCTTTATTGACTGTTGGCTCTCCGTTTACTGTGGGTGTCGCGGAGAAATGCGACACCATGGTGAATCACGTCATGGCTGCTGCGCCAAGGAACACGCACAAAATGGCGGCTACCATCACAACAACAACAGTTCATGTCTCCGCTGATCTTCCTGACCCACGCCACGCATCTGCCGATCTTCCAGAGCCACGCCACGCATCTGCCGATCTTCCAGAGCCACGTCACGTCTCTGCTGATCGCCCAGAGTCACGTCACTTTTCTGGATCTGTCCGAGAACAGAGAGTGCTGCGTTCCAGTGTGGCTGATCCACCGCTGATTTCAGCGCACCCTTCGCACCCAAGCCAGCCGGCTGCTTCGCTCTCAAGTGCTACGCACTCAAGCTCGCCGGTTGCTACGCACTCAGGCCCTCTGGATGCGATGGACAAGATGGCCGGTTCGCCAGTGCCCACGGGCAAGATAGCCGCCCCTTCGGTGTCTGTGGATGTAGGGGTCGTTCCAGCCGCTGAGTCCGCTCCAGAGCCCGCTCCAGCCAGTGATTCCGTTCCAGAGCTGGCTCCCAGTCAGTGGGTCCGCTCCAGAGTTCGCTTCAGCCTGGGAGCTCGCTGCAGTGTACACCGAGGAGGTGAACACAGAGCCGCCGCCTCGTCCACGCAAGAGGAGGAAGAGGAGTAAGAAGGCTCCTTTCATCTTTCAGGGCTCGGAGGCCATCCCAGAGCCCGTTGTGGGCCCGGAGACCACTCCAGAGGTCTCTTCTGCTCCGCCCAAGTGTCGTGCTCTGCCAGCACCGCCCAAGCTTCTTGCTCTGCCAGCGCTGCCCAAGCTCCTAGCCCTGCCGGCACCGCCCAGGTTCCTTGCTCTGCCAGCGCCACTCAAGCGTCTTGCCCTGCTGGCGCCGCCCAAATGCCTTGCCCTGCCGGCGCCACCCGAACTCCTTGTCCACAAACCCGCTACGGACCCTGTTGAAATCCCCAAGAACTTTTTTTGGGGGGGGAGCTTGGGGGTGGGAACCCTGCCCGGCCACGGCCAGCAACTGCCTCTGAGCTGCTATGGCCATTTAAGGACTATAACTCTTTATGGCCATTTATGGACTCTGACCCACCGTGGTCATTTACGGACTCTGTCTCGCCGTGGCTGCCCAAGCCACCTGACCTGCCGTGGTTGCCTGAACCACCTGATCTGCCGTGGCTGCCTGAGTCACCTGACCTGCCGTGGCTGCCCAAGCCACCTGACCTGCTGTGGTTGCCTGAACCACCTGACCTGCCGTGGCTGCTCGAGCCACCTGAACTGCCGTGGTTGCTTGAACCACCTGACCTACTGTGGCTCCCCGAGCCGCCTGATCAACCGTGGATTCCTGACACTTCAGACCTGCCCTGGCTGCCCGTGTCACCTGACCCGCCATGGCTGCCCGTGGCACCTGACCCACCATGGCCGCCCGTGGCACCTGACTCGCCATGGCCACCCGTAGCAACTGACCCGCCATGGTTACCCGTGGCACCTGATCCACCGTGGCTACCCTGGAACCTGCATTGGAGAACCTGTTCCCGCCGTAGCTCCATTGCACCCACCCCCCCCTCCCTATTCGTGCCATTTACGCCGCGAGGACGCGCCTTCCGGAAGGGGGGCGTTATGTCACGATCACGTCAGTTCCTGTCACTTCCCAGACTCCAATTCCCATCATCCTCCCAGCCAGTCACATGCTCACACTCCACACCAATCACCTGTCGCCACATACAGCTTTGCACATCACTTGGACTATAAAGGACTCATGCACACACCACCTCATCGTGAAGTCTTGTTAACATATGTTGCAATTCTGAGCGTTTATACCCTGTCTGCCTATCTGTTTCCGATCCTGTCTGGTTACCTGTTTATGATTCTCTGCTGCATACCTTTGGACTGTGTATTTTTTCCTGGACTATGAATGATATCTGCCTGCTTCGATCTACTGCCTGTACCCTGACCACGATTCTGCCAGCTCCTTGCTGTTCCTGTTTGTTCCAGTTTTGACCCTGCCTGTACGACCACGCTTTCTATTTAATAAAGCTGCATATGGATCTTACCATGAGTCCCGCTTCGTTACAGTTTCATTATGGCCAATCTGAATTTGTGATTTGTATTTTTATCGAGCGCAGCGTTAGTTCAGTCAGGCTACGTAGGCATAGTGCTGTGACCAGCTGTCAAATCGCTCCAATCACTACCATTCTCCTATTAGACACGGGGCATATAAACGTGGCATTACTGCTTGGTAAGTATGCTTAAACTGCTCGCAACCCTCCCTTGTGTATCAATAAACTCAAGTAACTTGCCAAAGTGGTCCTGTCTGAAAAGCATTTCATTTAGGATGCCATCTGGTCCACTTGCCTTTATTGTTGGCAGGGTTTGTATTTTATCCATTAGCTCTTTTTCAGTGATTGGGTAATCTAGCGGATTTTTGGTATTTGCCAATTATATTTTCTATCTGGTTTAATTTTTCATATATCTGTGTTTGTTCTATATTCATGTTTAATTTGCTATAAAGTTGTTCAAAGTGTTTTTTCCAGGTGCCACCGTCTTGAATAGTTATTTGCTCATGATTCTTTTTATCCAGGAAATTCCAGTTGTCCCAGAAACTGTTTGAACGGACCAATTCTTCAATAGTTTTGAGCTGATTTTGGATGTACTGTTCTTTCTTTTTTCTGAGTGTATTTTTATATTTTTTAAACTCCTCACAATAATGAAGACGTAAATCTGAATCATCTGGTTGTCTGTATTTGTGATTTGCAAGCTGTCTTAAAGGATTAGTACACTTTTAAATAAAATTTTCCTGATACTTTACTCACCCCCATGTCATCCAAGATGTCCATGTCTTTCTTTCTTCAGTTGAAAAGAAATTAAAGTTTTTGATGAAAACATTCCAGGATTTTTCTCCTTATAGTAGACTTCAATGGGCACCAAACAGTTGAAGGTCATAATTAGTTTCACTGCAGCTTCAAATTGTTCAACACAATCCCAGATGAGAAATAAGGGTCTTATCTAGTGAAACCATCGTTCATTTTCTGAAAAAAAAATAAATAAATAAAAAAAAAATAAATAGAAAATTATATAAGTTTTAACCTTAAATGCTCATCTTGAACTAGCTCTCTTCTTCTTCTTCTCTATATGGATTCTGGCAGTGTAGACACTGCTAAGTGTATTACTGCCCTCCACAGGTTGTTCAAACTTTGACCTGTGGAGGGCAGTATTACGCTTAGCAGTGTCTACACTGCTGAAATTCTAATAGAGGAGAAGAAGAGAGCTAGTCCAAGATGAGCTTTTATGGTTAAAACTTATATAATTTTCAATTTTTCAGAAAATGAGCGATGGTTTCACTAGATAAGACACTTATTTCTCATCTGGGATTGTGTTGAACAATTTGAAGCTGCAGTGAAACTAATTATGACCTTCTACTGTTTGGTGCCCATTGAAGTCCACTATATGGAAAAAAAATCCTGGAATGTTTTCATCAAAAACTTTAATTTCTTTTCGACTGAAGAAAGAAAGACATGAACATCTTGGATGACATGGGGGTGAGTAAATTATCAGGAAAAGTTTATTTAAAAGTGGAATAATCCTTTAAATTTTTCTTTATTTTTTTTTTTTTTTTACAATCCAAATCAAACCATTTTTCTTTTTTTTCTTTTTTTCTTTTTGCTTATGGGTTTTCTCAGTGGTTTTAAGATTAGATATTGTTGCTAAATAATCAAATATGTAATTTATGTTTTCTACAGCCAGATTGCCATCTTCATTATGAGGATAAATATTTTCTATAAAGTTATCCATAAATAAGCACACTTGGGGGTGGTCAAATGCAGTCAGGTATTTTTCTGTGCTGTTTTGGACCCATCTGTAATTCTTTGTAATGTTATACAGCTTACTGGGTTGTGGATGTATGTTAGTATTTTCTGTCCTTTTTAGATACATAGTAATTTGGTTGTGATCTGATAAGGGTCTTAGTGGTTTGACTGTGAAGGCTCTGAAAGAGAATAGATCTAAATATGTGATAATGTAGTCAGTTGTTGAGCAACCATGAAATGAACTATAGGTGTATCTCCCTAGAGAATCCCCTCTCACCCTGCTGTTGACGAGAAACAAAAATGGGAGGCTACTACTTGAGCCTCAGTCTATTTATTTGGGAATCAGTTAGTCCTTAAAAAATGTATGCTGTTTTGTTGAAAGCTCTGTCTAAATATATAATTATTCCCGTTGTCTGTGGTGTAGTCGAGTAGGGATCCCGTTCTTGCATTGAGATCCCCACAGATTAGCACACTTCCCTGGGCCTGGTTGATTTAACTGTGGAAAACTATGTTTTCATTATAGTAAGGAGATTCAGAGGGAGGAATATTAAGAGCACATAAGAATGTGTCTTTCATAGTTTGACTAAGCTGCTTATTGATTTTGAGCCAGATATGAGATTCTTCTTTTTTTGATTAGTTGGATGTATTTATCGATTTGAAGCTTGTGCTAGATTACGATGCCCCTAAATCTCTGCCACATGTAATTTTTTCATATTTTTGTATTGGGAGGCATCGTTTCTAACATATTTGCATCAGTATAAACTGATTTGTTTAAATATAATTATTAGTAGATGTGCTATACTTTTATTATTTAGAAAGTGACCAATATTTTATATGTAGATTGATTTCTTCTCTCTAAACTGTTCTCTCATCACCACTGCTATGTGAATATGATGAGTATGATCACAACACCGTGGACACAGAGGCGTGTCCTGAGAGTCACACAGAATATATGGCAGAAAATATAGAATATATGGCAATATATACATGGCACTACAATGTTTGTGAAAGGGCCATCCATTAGAAGTCAGAAGTTAATTTATGATTTGCTGTCTGTCTGAACCAATAAAATCAAACTATCTTTATATGCAGAAAACAGAGTTTAGGAGCTAAATGTGAAAACGCTCTCCCTCCTTTAGTGGACTTACATATCCTAGGTACAACCAGAAGCCCACAGTTTTGTGATAGGGCAATAGAACGGTTTAATACACAGGAGCTAAACCATTTAGAGCCTTATAGGTCATTAGCAATACTTTATAACTGATACAGAACTTAATAGGTAACCAGTGTAGAGATGATAAAATTGGTGTTATATGATCATATTTTCTTGACCTGGTAAGAACTCTAGCAGCTACATTTTGGACTAACTGTAGCTTCTTTATTGAGGAAGCAGGACAACCAGCTAATAATGCATTACAGTAATCTAGTCGAGACGTCATGAAAGCATGAACTAACTTTTCTGCATCAGAAATAGATAACACATTTCCCTAGCTTAGTAATGTTTCTGAGGTGGAAGAAGGCTGTTTTTGTAACAAGTGAAATATGATTTTCAAAAGACAAGTTACTGTCTAATATAACACCCAGGTCTTTAACTGTCGAGGATATATATGTCGAAATATATAATTGAATATCATCAGCATAGCAGTGGAAACTAATTCCATGTTTTCTTATAATATTACCAAGTGGCAGCATATATATTGAAAATAGCAGCGGGCCTAACACAGATCCTTGAGGCACTCCATAATTTACTGATGTTATCTTAGATTTTTCCCTGTTTAAATAGACAAAATGGTAGCGGTCAGATAGGTATGATTTGAACCAGCTTAGTGCTTGTCCTTGAACACCAGTATAATTTTGTAGTCGATCTAAGAGTATTGTGTGATCTATAGTATCGAACGCAGCACTAAGATCAAGTAAAACTATTGAGATACAGCCTTGGTCAGAAGCTAGAAGTAAGTCGTTAAAATTACAAATAAGCACAATTTCTGTGCTATGATGAGGCCCACGCGAACAGACTCCTTACATTTCTGTGCATCTGAAAGTGTTAATTAATCTCGCTGTCAATGGAGGCCTCACTGAGCCATCGGATTTCATCAAAAAATATCTTAATTTGTGTTCCAAAGATGAATGAAGATCTTACGGGTGTGGAAGAACATGAGGGTGAGTAATTAATGACAAAATTTTCATTTTTGGGTAAACTAACCCTTTATGTAAACGGGATTAGATTAGAATAATTGTGCTCATACTTTTACTGATCAAGAATTTACAGTATGAACAGATGATCTGGGTCGATATATTCCACATTTATCAATTTTATAACAAATTACATTTTTTATTGAATGATACATTTTTATGAATCCTGTGTGATCATTTCAGCTGAGGGTAATTTTAATAGTTATAATAAAAATGATTTATATGACACTACAATAAGAACTGAATGACTGATTTTCATCAACACGAATAGAGTTTGAGAAAAGCACAGATACACACCGTCACTCATGACTCAACACACACACACTGATCTCACTGTCTATCTGAGGATTGATTACACACATTTATTCTGACATGTTATTTCACTGACAGAAGTTCAGCTGTAGTATTAATGTAATGAAGAGAAAATAAGAGACTCTATAACATCTCACTGTTACCGATTCATCATGAGCTCAAAGCATTATGGGTAGAATCTCTCTACAGTCTATTCTGATTCATCAACACAGTTTCACTGATGATTTATAACCAACATTAAACCCAGGATAGAGCGGTTGAGTGAATGTGGTCTGGATTGTGTGGATGAGGCTCATTGTGTCTCCAGAGACGCTGTAGAAGGACAGAGTTCCTGCACTGTGATCCACACACACTCCTATTCTACTCATGATGGGCTTTACTGGGAGACGAATCTTTATGTTATTGTGCCAGAATGAATATCTGGAGGAAGAGCGGATCAAACTCCAGGACTGATCATTACATCCAAACCCACACTCATTACCTCGTCCCTTCCTGCTGATGCTCTTATATGACACTGATATATACACATATTTACCACTCCACTCAATCTCCCAGTAACAGCGTCCACACACTCTCTCTACACAACACCTGATACACATCAAATCTGTCTGGATGATCAGGATACGACTGGACCGTGTCAGTGTATGTAATCACTCTGTTCTCCTCAGACAGATGGAGGCGTTTATTCACTGTGTTCAGATCCAGATTGAGCTGATGGGAATCTGATGGAGAGAAAAACACATCAGAATCAGGAATTATTAATCTGATCTTTTAATGTTTCTGAACTCTTCATGTTCAATAGATCATCAGTGTCTCAGTACAGTTTACCAGATATCCTGTGAAAATCATCATTTACATCAGTATTTTTGGGCCGGTCTAATCAGTCTTTCCTGAATATTAATGTTGGTTATTATTCTATATTTATTATAATTTAAAGGTCTGTTATTATATTTACATCATTCAAATGTTTGAGGTCAGTGTGATTCTCTTTTAAAAGAATCTGATACTTTAATTCAGCAAGGATCCATTAAATTGATTCAACAATAAAAGTTTTTAAGCGTTGTATGTCTATTGTATTGTTGGTGATTTTCAGTGCTGTAGACTTTGTCGATCTTGAACTGAATGTTTTCAACTACTTGTAAATCATGAGAAAATTCCCATTCTAAACAGTGACACGGGGCAGTGCAGTCGCCTGTCAATGATGTCAGTTACCCTTTGTTTCCGCCTTTACTGACATAGAAACCACATGACAACAGTGTCGTGGACAAATGCGGAAGTAGTGTCTAGCGTCCAGCAAACCACTAGCTTGCTTCAAGCAGTTCCTTATTTACTTGCACGTTTTATGGTGGATTGTGTTACTTATTTATGGAACATAATTACTGTTTACCATCTGCCGCTGGTTCTGTCGACAAGGACAGCTCCCGTAAACATAAGTGTACGGGCCAACCAAACGACCCAAGAAGAGTTTGGGACAAGACGAGAGAAAGAGCGAGGATCAATATCGGTGTTGCATTTTCTAGATGGAGAGAGCTTCGCGACAAACTTCACCTAGAAAGAGATGCCGATCTCGCTTGTGTTTTACTCGACAGGTGAGTTGTTTTGATTCGTATCTTTACAGAAAACATATGCCATTATAACGATCAACACGATTAGTATTATGGGGCATACACGCCAAACGCGGGGCATCGCGTCTGATCCATAGTCTGATTGCGTCTTTGCATTGACTTTGTATGTAATCTACTCGCGCAAATCGTTGAACTCGCGTTTGCCATGTATGCCCAATTATTGTGTTTGAATGTACACGAGTGTATATATTTGTTGAACAAGTGGTAATCGTTATCATATCATCTGACTAAACGGTAATCAATTAATTTGATAATTTACTGTCAAACTATATTTGCTGTATTGTATTGCAATATAGCATGACGCAATATGTAATGGTGGCATGTGAAAATTGTCTTTTTCAGACACTTACGAAATCCAGTATTGGATAGATTTTGTTAGTTACTGTAGCAGCTACAGTGTAGTTATCATAATTTTACATCATAACCTCACAATAAAAATTGTGCTGTCAATACATATGATACATATGGTAAAGCGGAAGCAGCGCCGGCGATTGTGGCATAATAAAAGTTCCGCTGCTCGTGAGGCGTGTGTTGCGCAATTGCTCCAGCGGCCTCGTTCAGCTCCCACAACACTCGGTCCTGCTCTGCTTCATACTACAGTAACATTAATAATCGCATCCATTAACATGTTTTCTTCCCAAGTCCTATCGCACTGTCTGTTGAGGTGGACACCACATGTCCCAAGATTCCACACTCAAACTTGCCGTCATCAAGCTACGCCTTTGTTTTGAATAGGCCTCTAGCAGACAAAATTATTACATACTGCACCTTTAAAGAGACTTGATACAAAATCCTGTTTAGGATAAATCCATAGTGGAATTTTTTTTCCAGAAGAGTTTTCAGTTTCTTACTTTCCTGAAGCTTTTTTCTACTGTGATTTTACCTCTAAATCTTGAATGAATGTTTTTAATTGGCTTTCAGTGAAAAATAATCATATTTATTTGTTGGTTTTTGAAGATATTCTGTTTTTGAAAAATATATTGAGTCCTCAGTTTAGTGCTGCCCTGATTCACATCTTTGTTAAAGTCACAAGTTCATTACATTTCAAGTCTTGCTTTTTCTGGATGTTAGTATGATATAGTTATGCTCACTGTGCCACTTTGTAAATGTGCAAAATGTGCAATAAAAAATTAAAAAGACAGTAAAGACATTAAAATGATTGTTCTTTAATATTACCATTTTTACTGTATTTTGGGATCAAATAGCATTTCAAAAACATTAAAAAACCTCACAGACCCCAAACTTTTGATCAGTGTATATTATATATTTTAATTAATAAAAAAAAAAAAAAAAAAAAAAAAAAAAAATATATATATATTATATATATATATATATATATATATATATATATATATATATATATATATATATATATATATATATATATATATATATATATATATATATATACATATATACACACACACATATATATTAGTGTATGTTGTTAATATTATTATTATTCACCTATATATAATTTAAAAAGCTTGTCATTAAAGGTGCCCTAGATTCAAAAATTGAATTTACCTCGGCATAGTTGAATAACATGAGTTCAGTACATGGAAATGACATACAGTGAGTCTCAAACTCCATTGTTTCCCCCTTCTTATATAAATCTCATTTGTTTAAACGACCTCTGAAGAACAGGCAAATCTCAACATAACACCGACTGTTACGTAACAGTCAGGATCATTAATATGTACGCCCCCAGTATTTGCATATGCCAGCTCATGTTCAAGGCATTAGTCAAGGGCAGCCAGTATTAACGTCTGGATCTGTGCACAGCTGAATCATCAGACTAGGTAAGCAAGCAAGGACAATAGCGAAAAATGGCAGATGGAGCAATAATACCTGACATGATCCATGATATCATGATATTTTTAGTGATGTTTGTAAATTGTCTTTCTAAATGTTTCGTTAGCATGTTGCTAATGTACTGTTAAATGTGGTTAAAGTTACCATCATTTATTACTGTATTCACAAAGACAAGAGCCGTCGCTATTTTCATTTTTAAACACTTGCAGTCTGTATAATTCATAAACAACTTCATTCTTTATAAATCTCTCCAACAGTGTGTAATGTTAGCTTTAGCCATGGAGCACTATCAAACTCATTCAGAATCAAATGTAAACATCCAAATAAATACAATACTCACATGATCCGATCCATGCATGCAGCATGCATGATGAACATCTTGTAAAGATCCATTTGAGGGTTATATTAGCTGTGTAAACTTTGTAAATACACTGTATAATAGTCGAGAGCTCAAGAGGCAGAGAGCGGAAGATTTAAAGGGGCCGCGCCACTTAATCGGTGCATAGTTAATGATGCCCCAAAATAGGCAGTTTAAAAAATTAATTAAAAAAAATCGATGGGGTATTTTGAGCTGAAACTTCACAGACACATTCAGGGGACACCTTAGACTCTACGGCACCTTTAAATGTCACATAGCAGATTTGACTGGATAGTTTAAATATCATTATAATTAGTTTCCCATGGATAAAATAAGCCATGTGAATAGAAATTCTATTTATGAGTGTTAAATAAATGCTTTAGAAATCTGGCACTAAAATCTTAATTAAGTAGATTATCACAAACTGCAGCCAATCAGCAAATAAGAAGCATTTATATTAATTTTTCCAATGGAAAACAAGAACAAGAAAAAAATATTGAAAGACATGTGTTTTATTCTATTATAGTCTGAATACTAAACACAGAAGTTGTTTTCACTGTAAGTTCAGCAGATGTGCTACAGAAAGCTGACAGAAACACTGAAG